>NC_134406.1:132995200-133110200 GCF_038048845.1 Mixophyes fleayi | reverse complement strand
ATTAGCTCAACAATTGTCTTTAAGATCCCCTATTTAAAATCCATAAAGCTAAATTGTAATCAATATTTGAAAGACCACAGTTCGAAAACAATTTCATAGAATTCACAGGAAAATAAAAAAAATAAAAAAACACTCTTGCATGAGATTTCAAAAGAAATTATACAACAGACCAGATTGTTCCAACTGCTGCACCAGTAATCACCGTAAACTAAAGCGTGACAAATTGTTTCAACGTATCCCTTTCACTTCATAATGACAGACATTAAAATGGAAATTGTATTCTTAAATCAGGAGTAAGGGAGGAAAAAACAACTAAAACTGTTTCTCTGTACCCCATCATAGCGTTAAATAAAAGCTTCATTTTATAATCATAACCAATATGGAATATTTATGGATGAAGTTACCGGGGGAAAATAAACGAATAAGTATATTTCATAATTTCATTTAGTTTATTAGACAAAAATATATGATTTAGACAAGTTTGCTGACGCGCTATTTACAATTTCAGATCACGTTATATACAGAAAAAACACAGACATGGGAACAAGTTGCCAAAAAAAAAACCGAATAATCCAAGAATTGTTAGAATTACAGGGATCATAAATGGAACAGTGGAAAGGAATCCATCTACAGATTTGTAAAAATCGTTTCGTTGTTTTTTTCCATTTTGGGGGGATGGCGGAGGGGGATTTACACCACCTTATTGCAAAAAGAGATTCAGAGTCATTTATATATAATACCCATTATCGTCCATATTGTTTAAACAGTCTCTTAATCACTGTTGAGGATTCAGCAATCAGGCAGAAGGGAGGGCCGTTAATATGCGAGGTGTTCCGTCTTGCTGTGACAAAGAGCTGCAAAGGGAGAAAACAGATATTATAATAACCATAATAAAATCGCATTTATTTTTCCTATACATCTGTCAACGTTAAGTTTTTATTTTATTTGTATATTTTTAATACATCTCTACGGCATTAAACATCTATACTGTATTAAACCATTTTTAGCTTAGTACTATGCTAATTAACTTGAATTATCACACTATCTTTTCTTTATGTAGGATTATGACACATCAACATTGAAAATTAAAATCATTAAACATAATTTATCTTGAACAAAAATATTTAAACTTACTTTTCACGGACAGCCTGAAAGGAAGATTTTAGCTGTGGAGGGGAGTCGGTCCTTGGAACATTTTCTCTGTCTGTAAAAAATATATAATGATTAACAAAATACATTTTAATAGAAGCAATCTGGTCTACAATAAAGAATCGAGTAGGTAACTTTTAATAAATGTATTAAAAAAAATATTTGGATCTAGCACAGTTGTTTTGGGCTTGCTGTGACATATTACTAAGGTAACAAAGGTGAGTGGTGGTATTACCTTGTTATGTTATTAGGAGTAGAGGAAAGTGAGATCACTCCATGTATAGAGGTAATATTGGGACTAAACTAGTCTAATATTGTATACTGTGGATTCATTCACCTGTGTGCTTAAGACTGGTTCTTTCTGTGGCTTTGTCGTTGTTAAGTGTCCCCAGGTTGGCTAAGAGGGGTGCTTGCTGGTGTGCCTGGAGGTGATGGTGGTTATGATGAGACGCGTGATGGTGATTTACTCCTAACAAGGACCTCATATTTATTAGGGAACTCTGAGTGAGGAAAGCGCCATTTGTCCAATTGTGGAATTTGCCAATCTGGCATGTGTATAGTCCATGGCTGGGTAGGAAAGCTGGATGCTGGATTGGTGGAGATGTATGATTCACTTGGGGTGGAGAAGGAGAAGACTTAAGGGCACCATCAGGGCTGGTTGCTGTTTCTGCCAAAGACCAGATTTTTGGTTTGTTATGAGGTGTTTCTTGTAAACTCCCCTGTCCTCCGGGGCTCACAATTCTGGTATTGCTGGATTCAGAGTTTTCTTTTACTAGTGACAAAGAGTCTTTTGATTTAAGTCCATCAGTCCCTGCTAACATGACATCGCTTTCCTTTTTTAAACTTTCTTTGTCGCTCTGCCTCAAGTGCTCAGGCTTGTCGTCCTCCTCTTCATTGCTCTGTTCTCCGTCATTATCGTCTATTTTATCAATATCTATGCTCTCGAGGTCGATCTCCTCGTCGTCTTCAGTTTTTTCATGGTCTCCTTCGTTGTCACTCCCAAAGAGATTGCCATCTTCCTTACTCCTGGCACCCCATGTTACCTTGTTCTCTTTCTTGAGCCTCCTCCTGGCATTGGCAAACCAAGTGGAGACCTGGGTGAGGGTCATCTTGGTGATGATGGCCAGCATGATCTTTTCGCCCTTGGTGGGATATGGGTTCTTTCTGTGCTCATTTAGCCAAGCTTTCAACGTGCTGGTACTTTCCCTGGTGGCATTCTTCGGCCGACCTGGATCACCATACTGAAACTGCCCATAAGGGTAATAACCTGGGGCAGTGTGGGCAGCAAACGCAGCTGGGTGGACACCGGGGTTATCCTTAAGTTCATACTGTGATCCCTGAAACATAGACACAATAAATCAGTTAGTATCTGCGGAGATACAAGAATGTATTATTTATTAACAGCTGCCATTTCCTGATTTTCTAATAAGCAGCATTAGGGTAGAAAGAAGCTTCTAATAATCTAAACAACTGTGCCCTTAAATCCTAAATGCTTTACACTTCTATCAATGAAAAAGCCATAGTGACTTCCTTGGGATTTGCTAACCTTGGACATTTATCAGCAATGCCTGGAAACTGCTAATAAGGGTCTGTACAATTTTAACACATTTCAAGTTTGCACTGACCTATCAGTCCAAAAAAATCGACAGTGTGTGCAGGTAAACACTAGCTTGCAGCAGCTACACTGTGAACGAAAGCTACGTTTAGTCTGGGTATTTAATCACATTCCGAGTATTTCTGTTCTAGTTTATACAATTGAGCATTACCAATGCAAATGTAACGCATGCATCAATTGCTACCCAATTCCCCTAATCAAACAGTAAACATTATTTAAATTGAAGTTTGCACAGGTGCGGTCACACAATATATGAAAAAGAAGTAATGGCATGGTGTAAAAAAAATGACAAAGAGCAACAATGAATAAGAAATGTATATACATAAACTCTATGTCAAATGTTGACTTGAAAAAAATAGTTCGTTCTTATTTGACTGACTCATATGTTGTACACAGTGACTGTCAATGAAGTTGAGCTTTGATCTTGAAAAAAAGCAAATAGCAATTGTTTGCTAGTGTTTTAAAAAGTGACTATGTATCTTAAGTCACTTTGTTGCTATCCGGGGCAAAACAGAAAGTTAAATTATCCCATTGGGTGTTTTGATAATAACCTCATTAGGCCTTATTATTACTGTAAACTATTACCGTGACTGGTTTAAATGAAAAGAGGATTTCCATTAAACCACAGAACCAGTTATGTTAGAAATGTAATTTAAATAAATAAATATATATATATATATATATATATATATATATATATATATATATATATGTTCAGCCGATTGTGCATGATCACGTCTATATTTTACAGTGTTTTCCCCTCAGTTATACAGATATAGATATTTGCAGACGTAATAAAAGTGGGAAAATAAACTACCCGCACGTTTCTTATGCATTTATGCATCATATATGTATATTACTTCGTTAACTTTTAGACAAAATGACTAAATATTAAAACGCAATTTGTGAATCATTTTGTCTGTTTACTTCCCCGACGCTGTATTTTACTTGTTTAGTTGCTAGCATAATTTTTTCAGCTATTGTATGTGAGCTGCAGAGACTGTTTAAGAGGGTACTTATAAATCTTTCACCACGTCAGTAAAAAGCTCAGTGAATAATCTAAACACAAGACAAGGTACATCCTTATACATTTTACATACGAATGAAATAAGACAGCGACATTTCATTAAGATGCATTAATTAAATAGGTCATTGACTTCCAATGGGGCGAAAATAACATAATAATGATGTTTTGTTATTTTAATTTTACCCATCAAGATCATTTAGAGTCTCTAAAACAGCATTTATTTGCAAAGATATATAGCCAAAGCACATTTATATGATTACATTCAGGCTGAAAATATTTAATTTATTTTTCTTCTGTAAATCAAATCAAATCAATATCAGCTTTGGGTGAAATTAGTTGTTTGTTTTATCATAGCTTTTTTTTTTTTTATCATTTAATAATTTAAGCAATTTGAAGTTGAGAGGTATCAAATTGTGTTTAATACTGAAAAAATATATTTAAAACTAAACTACAAAACGGCGATGCATCAGAAGTGAAATGTGTGCCCAGGAAGTGATGAGACCGGTGTTTTGCGTTTCAAAGACCAAAAGCTTCAGCTCGAAAAATAAGTTAAATGTAAGTTATCAAGTTGCAGAGTACTTAAAAAAAACACTTGGCTGTGCTCTAGTCATTTAGATAACTTTTTGGGACGCAAAGTTTTCAAAAAAGGGAATACGATCTGAACAGAAGCTGGGATCTGCTTGTTACTGCTTGGCAAACCCCTCGGGAAACATTTCTTGCAATGCTAACACTGAATTTATTTTTACTTTAAAGCAAGATTGGTTCTCTTTCTTTTCTACATTTTGTTTTGCTGCCCCCGATGACCCCACCATTATATGCACAACAATTTCAGCCAGCAATGAAAAGACTGAAAAGGAGATAAACATTCAAGACAGAAAAAAGAGCAAGCACAATTCACTATTAATGCTATTAGCGTGCAAGGCCAAGTAAGAGAACTGCATTGCTGTAAAGTACTCCCTATAACTAACCTTGTTTCAGTTTCCTAAACCTATTTTGGTACCAGTGCAAAATGTAGTAATGCCTCTTTGTAACAGCCAACCTGCATGATTCCAGGGGCAGTGTGTCAAACACAGAAGAAATGCAGTAAGACATGCACAGAAGGAGAGCTGAGTGTGAGTGAGGTAGTGACTGGCACTTACCATCTGAGAGAAGAGGGTGAGATCGGTGGTATAGGGCAGGAATGCGCTGTAGTTGGGAGCACTGTAGGGGCTTGTGTACATGCCCAGGACAGAGGTGACAGCGGCGGTGGAACTGCTACCCAACTCTGTTCCTGCGGGCCTCCCTGATCCGGCTGCGGCCGCTGCTGCTGCTGCCGCGGCTGCGGCGGCCAGAACCCCCTGCCGGTCCCCTCCGTAGACGGCCGCCTGGCCAGCGCTGAGGTACTGGGGGTAGCCCAGCTGTGGAAAGGACATGTCTCTGCCTCTGGGTCTCTCTCCGGCAGGGGAAACACTGGCTCTCCGGCACAACAACAAGTACAAAAAGGGCTGGGCGGAAGAAACACAGCACTGTAAAAAAGGAGACCAAACTCTTGGCCAAAAAGTGAGGCAGTGTAGTGAGCAGCAACCTTCTCTCTCTCTCTCTTGCTGTGTGTAGTATTGTATTCTACAGAGAGATTCTGGATAGGAAGAAGGGGAGAGGTGTGTGGATTCGATAGGGTGTCTCTTTTCCCCCCTCAAATCTCGGCTCTTCTGTGCTCCTAAATCCCTTAGATGTGATCTGATCAACAATTGAGCTCCAACTGATGTGTCTGCCCTTAGGTCCTGGGCTGATCTTTCAGATACAATTTGAAGTTGATGCTTTGATTGGCATCCACTTGAGCTCCAGGCACCTCCCCCTTTGGAGCATGTGGCCTGAGCATTGGCTGGGCCACTTTACTGTGTAACAGAAACGGGATGTTTGTCTGTATGTGTGGAAGTGGATGTGAGCGCGTCTCTCTCCCCCTTCTGTGTGTGTGTGTGTGTGTGAGTGTGTGTCTGCCTGCATTCGCCTGGATTGTGTATTTAATGTTTAGCAATGGGTTCCTTTCAGAGAAGCCCCCACTGCTGTATGACAACCTGTCTACACGATTTTACAGCTGTCCAACATTGGGGTTTTGCTGTTTTCAGTCCATAGTGTGTCCCCTTTAACAAAAACAACTGTGTTGCTGTGTTACCTTTACTGTGCAGTCTTTATTGGAAAGCTTGAGAGATGAGGACATTCAAAGATTATACAACTAAGTTATATCAATTTTTACCTAGCTATCAAAATATCAATATCTACCACAATATGTACACTTCATAATATATGACAATATATGGACTGCGAGTCTACTGGTCAACATATGTTGTGATTTCATAGTGTGAAAACATTTATTCTAATTAAGCTTGTAAATGATCGTTAAAAAGTGAAACATTTTCACAGCAGGAAACGTGTTTTAAATTTACACAAATTACATGTTATTTGTTATTGATATGTTCTAAATCACTGCCAGAAAAATGACAGATAGTGACGATTAAAACAAATCTCCTATTTAAATCCTCACAAAAGCATAATCACTAAAAATGTATTCAGATCGAATGGTGTTTCTGGTGTTAGATAACTTTGTATTTACTATCCATTAGTGGTTAGAAGTCTTAGAAAATATCGCACGTGCATTTTGCGTTAATACCAAACAGTTGATCAAAAGCAGAGGAACCCCCAAATCCCATAGGGTCCCAAATCTGACAACACAACAGTTATTGCACTTACATTCACTAGTTACTTTACATGAGCTTCTATCGTCAATATTGTATATTACATTCGTCACCTTTTTAATAGCAGAAAACACACCACAAACAATTGTTGTAAAATAATAAAATAAGCAAATTGCTACATTGAATTACGCAATTTATGACAAAAAATACAAATGAATGTAAAAAAGATGTACATAAAAGTATTGTGATATTGTAATAATTCCAGAAGGACAAACAACCAGAAAAAATGTTTAAGACGTATTTTTGATACTCCCTTTTCCTCAGAGTTGGTTCCCATGCAGTATAAATTGTCACACTGTTGTAAGACACTGGTCAAATTGGTTGAGCTTACATATTTAAAATATTATAAAGATTAAACATATCTTGATACACTGAAGAGACACAGAAGCAGATATATCGGTAAATAGCAATCCTATAAGCACATATCTCCTTTTAACTCTGCTTTGCCAGATTTTTGTTCGGAATCTGTCAGTACAAAGCGATAGTTATACACCTACACATTCAACACTTACACTGCCACCAGACACTTACAAGTACCGAGATTAATACGGTGAACTGTCCCAGAAAAGTACAACTGTGTTGTGCAAACTGAAGGATCCCATTACAGGGTTACAGGTAAATATAGGTGGGATAAGACCATTGTCACTGCTGAAATCTTCTTAGTGTTCAGATGTTGGTGGAATGTTCATCCAGAGGTTTAAGGAATGGTCTTACTCTGTGAATAAGCTCAGCTCTCTCAGTGTAACAGACGCATACAACACACTATCAGAAATCTGCTGCCTGCATAGCTTTCATGGGCTCCACACACTTATTAAAAATAGGATTCAATTCTCTTAACAGATTTATTTCGTCATATGTTATTTTCCTCACTAGTTGCTGTAACTTAGAATATTTAATGCACATACTGTGGCAATGCCACAGCAGAGGTCTCAAGGTAATGGCTAGACTTGTACTCTGTTACAGCCATCAATTATTGTGAAATTCATATAAGTTCAATAGAGCTAAAAACATGTAAAATCCTACTTGTACCTCTGAAATTGTCCATTTCATGACACAATAAGTCTGCCCAGTAGCCATTTCTTCCAAATGCACTCTACATTTCTCGAGTTTACTTCTTTTTCTGTGCAACTAAGTCTGAACCAGAACCACAGGACTAAGCTACTTAACTTGAAATCAGTTTAGCTGAGGCATAGCTACTTAACTTGAAATCAGTTTAGCTAAGGCATGGTCATCTATTGCTTCCTTTCCCAATGCAAAACTTTACAGTAGTTTTATTAAAAATAATAGGTTAAGAGCGAGTGCATGCTTAAGATAAATTTCCTTGTGCAAGAGAGTAACACCCAATAATAGATCAGTGGAAAATATGTTGTGGAGAATTAACACTTAACTTATATTCTGTATTTTGAAAGGAGTGCATCCTTTTTTCCTACAGCCACTTTCTAAATTGCTTGCATGCCCTGTTAAGTTTCTGGCAAACTTGCAAAAAAAAAAAATCAACTGCCAATTCATTAGCTAAACACACTTTAACGACAAGAACACTCAGACATACTGTGACTGTGGCATAGAAAAGCTGGGATGAGCATGGAAACACATCTTTTACTAGAGAGAGGGAACACGCAGGAATAAAAAAATGTCACTATAAAATCGCTCCAATAATGTGATTATGCCTAGTGTAATTGTTTGAAATGTAATTTCCTAGTGTAATTGTTTGCACACTGTTTAAAAATACATTGACCTAAATGGTCAGACTTCTTTCATTTAAAGATCAGTAAGCAGATAGACTTCACTTTAAAGAAGGCTTCGCGCAATGAATTTGCATAAGATAGAGATCGCTGCAGTTTCTCAAGGCGATGCATACAGTGCCAAGAGATTTTCTTTTTTATTAATAACAAATCAGTTGAGATAGGGGTCCGATAAGAAATGCAAATTCAGACATAGGGGTCGCTGCTTGGCTGAATTTTAACTAAAGGCTGATGCTTCAGGAATGGGCTAAAGGTCTCTTTGTAGAGAGGATAAGCGAAGCTTCAGCAGTGACTCTGGTAAAAATGAAGTCAGTGATTTTGATCTGCTCCAGATGTCCTAAGAGTGGATAGAACAGCGGTGGGAATCTGCAGCGGGCATCTGAGTGCACTGATGTTAATCAGCAGAACACATCAGCAAGGGGGACTGGCAATTGTGATAACCTGCTGGAAATGTGCAGGGCTGGAGATGGCAGTGATAAACCGCTGAAAATATCTCTAAATGGAGATGACAGAGATGTTGAAAGAAGACACCTAACAGCAGAGAAAAAATACGATGCTTAGCAGAGCACAATTTGAGAACGGCTTTGACTTAATTTACAGGTTCTGTTTCATTGTGATATATATAATGTGATATATATATATATATATATATATATATATATATATATATATATATATATATATATATATATATATATATATATATCCATACACACACAATACACACATTTTATTTATCCGTCCACAATTAAATATGAAAAATGTGTCACCTCTGATGATTATTTTTGTATTCCTTTTTAATCCGCATTAAGCTGTCACGAATGAGCAGACAGTTTGAAATCCTACTTATTCAAACTTCAAACCCAAAAGGAGTGTTATTTGTGTTATTTCAGTTATTTCAGTAATTCGCTTGCTAATAAATAAACGAACAGGCTGAAATGTGTATTCTGGATGTAAATTTAATTTTACTATACATATATTATTCTTAACCTGATCAGATTTATGCACACCATCATATATTGTTAATGTAAACCAAGTGCTAGTTATTTTAATTTTAGATTACTAAAAATAAACGGAAAAATATCATTTGACGTGCTGATCGATCGGGTCAGCCTTCAGGTTGTATTACGTGTATTAAAAACACAGTGTTATTTACCTGCACCTATTGCGGACAGCCTATATTGTGACATTTTGCTGTTCATCCTCCACTTGACAGCAAGTAGCTTTTTTCAGATTCAGCCCCTATTCATCCCTCCGGAGCCCTGATTTATGAGCCTTGTTAAATAATCATTATTACTTAGCACCTTTTCCAGCAGGGTCTGGGAAAACACCCTCGCTTTGTGACAACAACGCATGTGTCGAACAATTAAGGCAAGCATATCAATCTATCTAAATACACATTGTGCCTGCTCTTCTCCCAATGCTGCCCTTGCATCCTCTGATAGATTCACATATTGTATGCACTGGCCACATATTTTAGCTTGTATTAAGAAAACTCCTCCGAGAAAACCATTAGGAAGAAAGGGGATATATCCATCTATCTATCTATCTATCTATCTATATACACACACACACACATATATATATATATATATATATATATATATATATATATATATATATATATATATATATATACACACACACACACACACACATATATATATATATATATATATATGTGTGTGTGTGTGTGTGTGTGTGTGTATATAGATAGATAGATAGATAGATAGATAGATAGATAGATAGATATATCCTTTCTATCTATCTATCTATTTTATATATATATATATACATACATGTGTGCTGCATATTAATTGAGTACCTAATGTAGAGCAGACCTGAAAATGGCGAAGACTTTGTAAACCCATCACTCCTTAATTAACCAAATGATTTCCACTAAGTTTCTCCCATATGATCTACTATTCCTGAAGATTTATTCTTCATAGCAGCTAAGGTTTAGAATTTTGAGCTGCCAGAATTTTGCTTGGGGGCATCTGCACAATTGCTCTGCCAGCTGCAGTTGTATATATTTGTTTATTTGTTCCTACCTCCCTGCCTTGTTCCTGTAGGGCTGCATTATACAGTTTTTAATTAGTTTGTGTTTGTATTTTACCCGTCCCAAATCAATGCCATCCCGAAGCATTTGTGTGTAAATTCCTGCAGTACAGGTGTAGCTGCTAGCTCCGCAACACCAGGAAACTCATGTCTTACAAATGAAAGCAGTGAATGCCATTCAGCCAAACTGTCAGCTTTAAACAGCCAAGAGGAAGGAGATCAAAGCACGGAGCAGAAACTTCTTCTTTCCAGATTAGAGTCTTTATGGCTTCAACTGCAAATGCTATTAGAAGGAACCAAGACATACAACAGATCATTGGCTACAAAGTTCCTTTAGTTCTGCAGTACTCTGCCCTTTTCTGACCATTATAAGCCATGTCAGAAATGAGAAGATGCACTATCCCTCCTTGAGACCTTGAAGACTTCACATCTCAAATTATGCAGAACTAACTCTGTGAGTGTCACATCTCTATGTATGCATACATTTATGAAAAGGATCCCTCTTAATCCCCTTTGCTGTCATGCTCTTAAACGAGTCTTAAGAGAAAGGGTGTTGAAACAGAACTTTTGGTATCTCTAGATATAAAGACAGTTTCACGTGTGTCTTTTCATTAAGGCCTCTATATTCTTGTGTGGATCTATTCTTCCAATCGCAAGAGGATTTATTTAAAGCTTTCTTTTTATGTTAGGGATATGATTTTGTGGCTGTGCAGCTAGGCCACATCGAAATTATGATTCACTAGCAGTGTATATTTAATTAGAGTAATCTCTCTCCGAATTTAATTACCTAATGAATTATTTGTTTAAAGGGTAAAGGCCTGTTTGCCAAGTACAGTGCAATCCATTGATAAGAACTTTTATTAAAAGGACATTATGGTTACATAATGATACATTAGGTAGCTTTGTTCTCCGAGGTATTGCAGGTAGTGCACTAAAATCCAATTAAGGGAGTCAAGTATACCTGGCTTTTTCTCTGAAGGGGTGTTGCAGATAAGTATATTTGCTCTTATTCCCCTCTCCCTCCTGAATGTCCATTTTGGCCATGTAATTAGTATAGAGAATGTGCATCTTCTCACTAATATATATATATATATGTGTGTGTATATATATATATATATATATATATATATATATATATATATATATATATATACTTTTCCTACTATTTTCATTTTCACTGGGAAACTCATACTTTTAAGCTCTTTGGGGAATTAGAATATGATCTTGTTAATATTGAAAGTACATTTTTAAAAGCCATATTTTCTCTTAGTACTTATAAAAATTATATTAAGAACACATTCCATTGTGTAGTCTCTTGTTTATATATCAAGGTATTTAATAAATTAAACATAGAGCAATCACCGTATTTGCCTGTAAATCATTAGAATTTTGCTGTAAATCGAAATTTCATAGTATACTATCATAGTATTCTTCCTTGTTGTTGCTGCCAGTATTATAGTAATAATAATCAAATTACTTTTGAAATGCTTGAGAAATGCAGATGATATAAAGCAAGAATTTTATTTTATCATTTGCTAACTGTGCTGTAGGTAAGAATTTTGTTTTGTGTTGTCTTAATGTTTCTTTATATTATTAAAATAGCAAATGTGTGCAACTTAAAGTAGCTTATCATACTGCATTGTCATTGGAGAGAAACTGAGGGGTTTATGTTAAATTGAATGCAGGTAGATATTCTTCTGCCTTTTATGACAATATCACAGGCAAAAAATGTAAATACCAGAGATGATGCCAATGAACTAGATTTATTGAAGGGTCACTAAATAAAAAAATGTAGGTTATTTTACATAAAATAGCTCTTAATAAGATTAAAAATATATGTGTAAAAGTTTCAGGAGCTTATCAAAGCATATGAGAATAGTATTTGAGATATGGGTTTGATTCTAGGGAAACAGTTTTCATTCCTATGTACATCAGTCTTCCTATCTGTAAGCCTGTTATAGGAAATTATGGACCTCATTTAGAGTCGGACGCAAAGCCCGTCTAAGAAGTGTAGGAGTGGTAGTGTGCCGCAGCTTGGTAGGGTATTACGGATGGCAAGCAACCCCAGTTGCGTCCCACTCGTAATACCCTATCGAGCTGTGAGCAGTTCCTGCAGCTAGCTAATGCTAATGCACCTAATTCCTGCCGCACAGTTTTAGCCCTTTTTTGATGTGTGTTGTGTCTGCGCCTCACTGGGACTAGGATGTATTTACATGATCACGCCTCCACAATTCCGCCCCTTCTCTCGTAGTGAGCCGCAAGCTGTCGCAAGTGAACACTGCGTCAAAGATGCAGGCAGATATGATGCTTGCTGCATATGTGTGATAGTGTTTGTTTGTTTGATGTGCCTAAAACGGACTTTGCGTCACACTCTAAATGAGGTCCCATATGAACACTATAGACAGGGTCTGGCTCACAAAGATTAGCCCAGGGAAAGAAACTCAGCTCAGCAGCATTTTAGGAACATTTTAAAGGAAAGAAATTTCAGGTAGACCAGTGACCTAGACGAAGGCAGCCCACTATTGGACCAGCCCAGTGGGTAGATGCCTCCCTGCCCAGCAGCCCAGCCTGCCACTGACTATAGCTGTCAAATATTGTTGTATATATATTGAAACTCTCTATTTAGTAAATGGACATAGAGGGTCTCATGTAGAGTTGGACACCACATGCCTGATGTAGAGATGGATACAATTTACAATGAAATCGTAATTGTAAATTGCTCTCGTAGTTTACACAATATTCCAAGTCACACGGATCTTTAGAAATCATGTCATTAAGCTCCGCTACCATTAAATTTCAGGAGGATGCCTACTCTTCCGGGAGTCTGGGAGGACTCCACAAAATTCAGGAGCATCCCGGGAATTCCAGGTGAGTAGGCAAGTATGCTTTAAATACATGAAATTATACTGGGAATGTGACATGGTAGGTTTATGCAATTTGTGGGATTAAATGTTAGCTGACATTAGTAGCTAGGCTTTAGTATCCGGCTTCCGCCAGAAACCAGTAACACAGTAGGGCAAGCATGCAATTATTGGGTTTCCAATTGCCTGGAAACGTCCCCTATGCTCAAGTCACCACTTCTGTCCCATGGTGATGTCATGAAGCTGTCAGAGGGATGCAGGGGCCCTGAGCTTATTGATTTTGTGCACACGGCCCCCTACCTCTGCTCTGGTTGTACTGCCTTCTGAGAGGGCCCCCCCTACTTCCGCACCACATGTTGCCTACTACAAAAAAGAAAGAAGAACACAGCCATATAGTTTAAGCAACAAGAATGCCGCCACCACCTCTACTTAGTTTAGTGGCACTGGCACATGTCACTCACTTACACTTTTACCTGCCCACCCCCGATTCCTTCTTCTCCCACATGTTTGTGTGTCTTGTCTGTGTCTCCTTCAACCCTTCCATTGTGTGGTTGTCTCTTTCAGATACCCCAATCACTATATCCCCTATGTGTTTCTTCCAGCAGTGTTGTATGTGTACCACTCTCTTTCTTTGACTCCCCATGTTCTCTCTGCACCCATGGTGTTTGTGTGTGAAAGAAAAAAAAATATTTCAGAAAAAATAGATTACATTCATTAAAAAAAAATTTTAAACCTCCATTTGTTAAAATGCATTATTAAAAGAATAAATAACTTTTTAAAATTGTACTAATCTTACAGAACAAGTATTGCCGTAAACATTGGCATGCCCCCCTCTAGAAATCCTTGTGCATTTGCCTTGATGGAGGTGAGTTACCAAAGAAGATTTTACAGCTTTCTTTTAATCTTATTGGTTGTTACAAACTAACGTACACTTTTAGAAAATGACCTACCAAGTCTTGCTGTCAAAATGGTTTTCGAGACCTAATAGATTAAAGCAAGACACTTGTTATATTAAAGTAAGCTTTTTAAGGTGGACATCTACTGTAATTCTTATAGAGAATGTTACAAGATATATTTTCCTATTGGGTCAACTTTTCCTTTAGGTTACTGGGCCTTTCAAAGCCAATTTTTGAACTCCAAAATACATACGTCAGTTTCCTTAACTTGGAGGGGGGCCCATTTCTATAGTTTTGTTCTTTAGAAATGAAAGGCACCGCTTCTCCCCTACCTACATATGCCTATAATGCATGTGTGTAAAAATTTTAATTTTATTAAAGAAAGTGAAATAATTATAAAGAATAGTGTTAGCCAGAAAAAATAAGTAGTTGTCCAAAGCCATTTTTCATCAAAGCAGGGAGTCTGCCAGTTACGGATGGTAGCTTGTTACAGAAGGGAAGGAAGGATGACACTAAAATACTGCTCAGTTTAGTCTGTGACATAAATTAATGATTAGAGTAAGGGGACATCTGTACTGATGTGGTAGTTTTGTGTGTATGTGTTGTTATTGAATTGCTTTGAATGCCCCTGGAAATGCTCTTCTACAGTGCAACATGGAGGCACAAATCAAGGCCCAAACATACATACGACAAGCCCTTTTACAGAGTAGAAAGGCTGTGCTCCTCTCCGCACAGCAAGAGATGCCCCATAAAATGTGCTCTCTCCACCTCTCTGTCTCATTTCCATAATCTCACTCCACAAAGGAAATCTCGTTTCTGCAGTGCTCAATAAAACTAAACAATACTTGTTTATTGCAGCCTGTTTAGATCTCTAGATCACTACCTAATTTGGCCATGCCAAACTGGATAATATTAAACTCTTTTCTGCTGAATTCTGGTTTAAGCTGCTAATTACTCTAAGGGGCAGTAGTTCAATTAATAAAAACCTGTGCGAAGTGCCTCCAGAATGGATGCAAGACACCTTTCGCACATTTTTTTTTTATTTAAAGAAGCAACATTCATTAGAGGTATGAGCAAAAATCTGTGTTACTTGTTACCGTAATATAGGGAAAAAAGTGTGTCCGCGATGTGCCGATCCTGAAAGCATATATATATATATATATATATATATATATATATATATATTAGTATCCAGGTGCTTAGCACTCATAAATAACATGTATGCATTACCCTGTTGCCTTCCTCAGTACTTCACTTGTATGAATAGTACAATAAATAGATTCCAGGTGAGGCGGCACTGAAGGATTTAAGGCAAATTGTTGTTTGTATCAGAAGGGTGTATTTAATCCATTCCAACATTTCAGTATAGCACTTTCTTCAGGGACATGATATACTGAAATGTTGGAATGGATTAAATACACCCTTTAGATACAAACTACAATTTGTCTTAAATCCTTGAGTGCCGCTTCACCTGTAATCTATATATATATATATATATATATATATATATATATATATCAAATGAAACATAAAACTGTAACTGTATAGCTAGATGTAACAAGCTAATTGAGGTTAATGATGATAAAACTACTAACCTGTGTTAAAAAAAAATATCAGGAAATACTTGTTTATTGCAGCCTGTTTAGATCTCTATAAAAAGCCTTATGTTTGTGTAATAAGATCTGTCCTCTACAGAGTGGAAATGACATATGCTCTTTTAAAGTGTATTGTTGTGCTAATAATTCTAGGTCATATGTTCTATCATGAAATTTTATCTGGTTCGATTTAGGTTTTATGTTTATGTTGTATTTTAAGATAATTTTGTAGCAAGCTCTTTTAATTTTTTAGGGCCCTTATCATTAGCTTAGCAATCACATAACACTTCTAATCACAACAAGTTATTATATGTACACTCTCTCTACACATATATGAATGTTAAATAAGATGCATCTTGAAAAAAGATTACCAAGAACATTTAGGATATTCATGATATTGTTTATATGATAAAATGTACCTGGGACATGACGACGATAATATTGCTAGTTACTTAGCTCCTTAAGGCTTAATGGTCATATCTCCCATGTAATTCATGCTTTCTAATCACCCACTATCTGTTACTGTGAATTGATTAGATAGTGGCTGTATGTGTTTCATTGGTGGGTTTGATAAAACTGGTGCATAAAACATTTTGGAGTGATGTACTTAATTCAGTTGTTTTACTGTTGTGCATGGTTGCATGAAAGTAATTCAATCATATTAATTTTTTCTACATTGTATACTAGAGGTTAAAAGTAGCGTGTTTTGTGGCTCCATGTAGAATATAGAAATAGCTGGAATAATGCACCAGCTTATCCTCACAAATGCAACAATACCATTTTGTTTGTTAATGTGGAGTTTGTCCATATTTAAATGTATTTCTGTTTTAGCTGAAACCCATTGAGCTTTAGTAACTATTTCAAAATGCCAGATTTTCACAGCACCTCGGAAATTGTAGCAATCAATAGTCAACCACTTACTTGTATGGGGTTTCTTTTATACAGTCTAAACAAATATTATGGATAAAGTACATTATCCACCATTTTTTGTTATTTATCCATGGCTTGGAAATATCCATCAGTTTGTTTATTCTCAATGTGAACCATATTGCAATCATATTCTCAGTAATTAGCCCCATTTTGCATATGTATGCCATGCAATTGCAAATTAAATACTTGAGTTGTGCTTGGTACTTTTTATATTTGTAATACTTATAATAAATATAGATACTAATAATATATATACTAAATATTAATGACTACTGAAGAATGTAGAAATGATATGTTATACATTTTGCTGAAAATCTTTGTTACTCTTTCTAAAGCTTAAACATATTCTTTGTAGCTGTACCACAGAGGGGTAAATAAGATAAAACATATTTAGCCAGCAAGTAGGCCTCAGTGCTTGAGAACCAGGTTAAAAATACATTTAAAGATAATTGAATGGTTAGTTACCACTGTTGGAGTAATGCTCAGTTGCTATATTAGACATCTACAACTCACAAGACATTTAAGGGGAGAGTTGTTCATCACTTGAAGAATGTAGTCTGTATATGGATAGCAACATCTCCTGTACAACTCTAGAGACACATTACACTCCTTTCAAATGTCATGCTACCCTATTGCTGTCAAATTGCACTAGGAGGTAGAACACATTTTTTAAAAACCATGTATGTGTAAATATCATTCTCCATAAGCATCAAAAACATATGAAACAGAGGGTATTATAGATTAACAGCATATAAAGTGCATCAAGTTTGCTCCTGGTCACTCTCTCTCTCTGACTGCTAAGCACCTATTTAGGTCTTAGCAAACACTGCATGTGGTGTAAAAGTTATTAACATTTCCAAAGTTAGTTTGAAAGCTATTTCAGGCCATTCAGTCTCACATCAATTACAAACCAATATACATTTCTATGTTGACCTATACCTTTATTTACTATTTAATTAGAAAGTCACACACATTTTAAAAGTAAAAGAAGCTGTAGTACTGGGTATAACAGCTTGTATTTGTGAAAGTAAGGTAAAGGGATTTCCAATAAATAGGCCTTCACACATATTCATTGAAGGTTTGCAGTGTTTTGGAGAAAAAGGTAAAGGGTCTTTTGCATGGTAATTAGATCTTTCTTGTGATGCCTCATATTAGCTCCCTTTAAAGGATATCTTGTAAGTTTCAAATGAACATTGGAATGAAGGTGTGAGGATGAGGTGGTTATGTCAATGGGAATAATGATTTGCCCATTGGATCTGAAGCCTCTCTTTAACACCTTACAAGAGGACAGATGCTGTTTTATCAGTGTTTCATCAAACTGATTTGCATACAACCTAATTAAGCCCTAATGGTGTTAGTAAACTGATATTATTGTTATTACCCAGCTGGGGCCATCTGGGAAAGCAGGGGGTCAGCCTAGTAAAGTGGAGTATGGGAGAAAGTGCATGAGCATTTAATGGCCAGGGATGCATAAACTTGGTTTAGCTGTACATAAGGATATAAGGAGATGGAAAACATGTGGGTCAGTGTGAATGAAAGACATAAAGATAATTGGAAAAGCATCATCATGTACGCTTATAGGCAAATTATTACACTGGTACTCTGAATATGGTACCTATTACACTGAGCCTCATAGCAAAATTTTGAAGGAGCTCTTGCCGCAGCTTGATCCTGTCACTTAACTATACACCCCTCACCTTCTCTTCTGCCTTCTGTAACAAAATAGGTCACAGAAAGTCTCAGGCAGTCACACAATAGATTGACTTGTATTAATTAACCCATAGTTTATTTCTTTTAGTGCCCTAAACTGTCTACTGACAGTTTACTGGTCTGTACTGTATTTGCATAATTTACTGTATATTACAAACCATTCAGAGATAGGGGTGTAAACAATCTGTTGCTTATTATATAATTAGATAATCTCAAATTTTAACAGGAAAATTATGGAAGAGCTAAATCATTTTTGAACAGCCACCTTGTCACTCATGAGATGTGGATTGCTCAACCAGTTAGATTCACTGCTTCCTAAGACCTGTAGTTAGTTATTGGTTTCTCATTAATCATCATAAACTAGATACCCCTTCTTTTTACTTTCCAGGAAAAATTGCAGTACATTTTTTTCCAGTGGCAAAAAGCATACATGTATGAGATTTGTAGTTCTTGTGATTGAAAAGTCTTTTGGGGTTCAGTAGTGTGAATTAACAGGTTAACTACAAAATGGCTACCTATAAATGCTCCAAACTCACCAATTAATGACAGTAATGTGTTGATTACTGGAAAACATAAATGTGAAAACTGTAATTTGATGAGTTTGATTGTACATCTTTACCAACTTCATTCATATACATATACTTTACTTTTTGCTACATAGCTAGAATGCTGTCTGAATAAATCAATATAGAGCCACGTTAGCCCTTAGATGCACTGATCTGCACTTTTGCCCTGGCTATTCTTTAGGAACCCAAAGAGATTGTCACGATTATTAGGAATCTTCGACCCAGAATTTACCAGAATAGACTTTTACTCACAGGAGGGTCGGAGTCTAACACAGCTGCTGGTCTTCTCCAAGAACTCCCGCAAGGAAGTGTGGGTTTTAGTGGCTTCCACTGTGCAGGCCGCGGCCCTCTGAAGAGTATGGTAAACTGACGGTTACAGCTATTCACGATGGGAGCAGGGACCTCCTTGAACTGGATAGAAGGAGGAACGCTAGAGGAGTAGAAAGTCTCTGGGTAGTAGGAGCTATACTGGCACAGCGAGTATTGAATGTAATGACCAGTAGTAGTAGCGGAGAATAAGTAGTTCAAGAGTAAATGGTATGCGGATGAACTTTGGCCGATAGATAAATCACTAACGTGGAGTAAGACTTGTTCAGGCTGCCAATGCAATACAAGGTAGCAGAGTAGACTGCGGTGGACAGTTATTGTCACTGATGCGGAGTAGGGACTTAATCCAGATGGCAGGTATAATACGAGGTAGCGAAGAATGATCTGCGGAAGTTACCTATTTTGCCTGATTTTCCCATAAGGAATGTTGGCAGATATGAACTACCATTGGACTATTTACTGGTCCTGTTACCTTCTGTGTCATTTCATTAGTTATTTTTAAATAGTGCTAAGACTATCATATAGTTATATGATCGTCTTAGCGCTCATTATAAGCAGATAATTTTGTATTTGCAGCAGTGATTGCAACCACATCCATTTATACTGTGTTCAGAATCGTTTGCTTGCTAATGGTTTTAATCATGGTCAACAAAGAGAATGTAAATGTGGCACAAAATGAGTGTGGGGTTGAAAAATGTTGAATCTTTTGATAGGTGGAAATATGTTTGTAATGTTCCACAGATGCAAAAATAAGATTTAGGTTTGTAAATGAAATCCATGGGGTGGAGGAAGTGATTTTATGGAGCTGCACTATGTTTAGTGCAGGGCCACACTGTATTTTTCTCTCCATAAAAGGACTTGCATTTTGGAGGTACTCCAATATTTCCAATGGAATGTATTTTGTACCTAGGCTCTCTTTGTCATCATCATCATCATCATCTTCATCATCACCATTTATTTATATAGCGCCACTGATTCTGCAGCGCTGTACAGAGAACTCACTCATATCAGTCCCTGGCCCATTGGAGCTTACAGTCTAAATCCCCTAACATACACACGCATACACACAGACAGAGAGACAGAGACTAGGCTCAATTTAATAACAGCCAATTAACCTACTATTATGTTATTGGAGTGTGGGATGAAACCGGAGCACCCGAAGGAAACCCACGCAAACACGTGGAGAACATACAAATTCCACACAGATAAGGTCATGGTCGGGAATTGAACTTATGACACAAGCGCTGTGAGGCAGACGTGCTAACCACTGAGCCACCGTGCATAATTCATTGTGTAATTTTACCAATCTAATTAAAAACATTGAAACACACAAATATGGAAAATGTAAGACAGTTGCTATGTCCACTTGTCTGATTAATTTAAGACATAAATGGGGATTAACGGAGCATTTTAGGAGAAAAATTGAAATGAATGAAGACATAGTGCGAAAGTGGTAACAGGATGGACTCTGACTCCTTCCAGATAGACCCGCAATCCTGCAAAAGTATCTGTAAATGTATAGGAACTGTTATGCAAATAGTAAAGCTCTGTGCACTGACAACAAATAACCTTACTCTATCACAATGAGATATACTTGTACTCCATCTTTCCTCACTAGATATTTTCTTAATTACATTTTACTTTACATAGTAAAGCATATTAATATCTGAGAAGACATTAAATTAAAATGAAAAGGTTAGTTGAAAGACTTGAGCCTTTATGCTGAGCTAATACCCACAGGTACTTGAGCATGCAGGAAATTACTTGGAAGACCACAACTGCTCATGTACAAAAGTAAGCTAAAAGCCTGTTATTTCCATAACCCTACTGTGTAAAGAAAAGATTACTTCCACCAGGGGGCTCACTTGGTCATATGACCCAGTCTTCTCTGCCTTGACAAGGATAAAATGAGCAGTAATTTACTATAGATAACACCCAGGCACTGTATTCTATTTAGGAAGTTTCTACAGTAGCCAGTGGAAGGTTTCAATTACAATGCTAACTGTTTTTTTTAATGATGCTTCTGTTGATTTGGTGTTTCTTTTGCCTCTGCTCGAGAAGCAATACAATTCTAACTGCATTGTTTCCCTCCTCCTCATCATTTAAAAATAAAATAGGGAATTCCTGGTAAATACATTTTACTTGTGTTTTAATATATATAAATGACAAGTCACAATGGCTTACTCAGAGTAAACAATTGCTGAAGTAATAAATTGCATTCTTCATTCTTGCAACTGCTTACATTTTGACTTTTCATTTAACAATTGTTTCACTTAGTGTTCCTTAAGCTTTGCTAATAATTTTGTTTATCTAACCAATTGTACTAGATTTTTTCGCATAGTTTGCATACCAAAAATGTTACTCAGATGGCTAAGAAACCAGTGGGTCAGACTCCCTGAAGGATCATTATTGTAAAGTAAACTGTCCTTTAATATTAGATATACAAATGACATTAAAACATAGCAAAGTGCAAAGCACACTGAAAATTACATGTTACCACTAATAGTAATGAATAAATGTTAAGGTACCTAATGTACCTGCCTGAAGCACAGGACATTGTTTATTGTGAAGGTTAAGTACTAACAGAATATAGTACATTAATGTTATCTCATTTGTTATAAAGTATGGCAGCCTCCTAAGTATCTGCTAGCAGCTAGAATCTTGTGTCAATTACTGAACAGCTTGCATTGTACTCTATTACATTAGAGTACAGCTGTGCAAGAGTCAGCATTGAAAGAGCTGCATTTCAAACAGACCAAATCACTTAACCCTGCAATGTCAACAAACTTGAGTTGAACTGCCAATTATGAGTAGGCTTTTGGGCTATTGGAAATGTAGCAAACTGACCCCTCCCCTTTAACAAAGATTTTTCTGAGAATTTTGAAAATCTCAGACTACGACTGACAAATGCTCTTGCATTTAAAAGTCTATTTGAACTGTTATGGGTTATATATATATATATATATATATATATATATATATATATATATATATATATATGTATATATATATATATATATATATATATATATATATATATATATATATACGATGGATAGTTCAAAGATAAACTATGGCTAAAGATGACAATATCCAGATAATGATTATGAAGACACGCAGTGTCAAATAGAAATATATTTTCACCTTTAGGTCTGCAGCAGTGATGGATGTTTGATTTGACTCTTAGGGCAGCAAGGAGGTAAAGCACCGTTATTCTTATTCTTTTCACTGTGTAGGAAAAAGCTATGTTAGGAGTGAGAAATATTTCTCTCAGTGTTATAATAGATGTAGCTGTTCACGTGGCTGCTCTAGCTCCACATCCTCCATATCTGATTGAAATAACAAGAACTTTTCTTTTGTTTTGGGGTTTGGAAAAGAATAGATACAAAGAGGAACAATTAACTATAACAATGGCATGTCACTGCCCTGAGTCCATAGCTAGAGAGGTGCTCGAACTCTCTAAAATGAACACTATTATGGCTGAATCTTATCCTGTCTTATTGAAAAAAGTGTATAGGATTTGTTAGCCAAAAAACTAGGGACGTTTGTAAATAAAGTTTTTATTTGGAGCTCCATACCTAAAGTATACAACACCTTACGTTCTTTTCCTCATTAAAATGTTTAGCAGTGCTCTCACAGTGATTGTAGAAGTAACAGGTCAGCGATCATGGCTTTGCACACATGACATAATCACTGAACAGCAGATAAAAATTACTTTTTAATTCCTTTTGGTTTTTTAAACTTTCTGAATAATACTTTTGGGATATAAGATCCCATATATATAGCTATGTCTATATGTATATATGTCTCTGTCTGTCTCTGTGTGTGTGTATGTGTGTGTTAGGGAATTTAGACTGTAAGCCCAAATGGGACTGATGTGAATGAGTTCTCTGTACAGCGCTGTGGAATTGGTGGCGCTATATATATAAATGGTAATAATAATAATAATAATAGCTGTACTAAGTGAAAAAGGCAACCTTTTAAGGACTTATATTAAGATGACTGCAAATTGCATTTCTGGCAAATAATAAGCTTTTTTACTTCTAGCTAAGCACACAAAGCTCTAGTTCTAAAAATAGACCTGCTTTGTTATACATTCTCAGATGTAAAAAAAAGTGTATTATACACCAGAAATGCAATATCTGTGTGGAGTATGTATGTTCTTCCCATGTTTGCGTTGGTTTTCTGGGTGCTCTGGTTTCCTCCCACACTCCAAAAACATACTAGTAGATTAAATCTTAAGATATGTGCTACTCAGAATAGTATGCAAACTGTGTACATTTTTGCTAGATATGCTTAAAGCGTATCCTAAGTTAAAAGCGTACCCTACAGAACGGCTCACTGTTAAATAAATACAATAAAAAAAAATAAAAAAAGCTTGCCCATCCCAAACTGCTTAACTATCTCTAGTGTTGCTAGTTTAGTCTAGGACTGGCGGGACATGAAGCACGGAGTCCCCCAAATTTACCAGTGCCAGCCTGGGCTTTTGGCATTATAGCAGAGATACCTGCAAAGTGGCCATAGTGCTAAACCAACCATAGACCGGTCAGCCTCGAACTTGATCTATTCCTGTTGTAAATCACGTATGCCCTGGCATCGAGGGTCGGCTGGGACCTGTAGTGCACCAGTGAACGATGTAAATAGCACACCAACACACTATTTATAAAAACAATGTATTTAAAATATAAACACCAGTAGACTCATCTTTTACCCTCTTTATTATCTCACTTAGATCCATGTGCACATCACTGGCATCCTCTTTATCTGTTATAGATCCCAGTTCCAGGCCAAAAACAAACAAACAAAAAACTAAGGATGAGCGGGCTCGGATTCCGCTAATCCGAGCCCACCCGAACAGTGCGGATCCAACGGGATCCGAGCACTGTTCAGGAACTTCCGGGCGCCAAACGAAGCCAAACCGAGGCTATGACATCCAAGTCTCGCGTCGGATCTTGCGAGACTCGGATGTCATAAATACCCACCTTGCGGCCGCCATCTTCATTTCGCCTGCCATCAGGGAAGAGGGAGGGTGTGTAGGGTAGTGGTGCTCCTGCGTGATCAGTGCTCTGTCCTTGCTGAGTCCAGTGGTGCTTTGGCTAGTGTTTGTCCTGCTGAGTCCAGTGATGCTTTAGTCTTGTGCTTAGTTGTGCTAAGTCCATAAAAATTTTATAATTATTAAAATCTCTTCAAAATTACAAAAAACAATTTATTTTAAAAATTACACAAAATTAATAAAAAAAAAATATTTAAGCAGTTCTAAAGAATAGGTACTGCAATCTATATTACATTTAATACGTTCAATTTTGAAGCAGTTCCAGAGAATAGGTACTGCAATCTATATTACATTTAATACGTTCAATTTTTAAGCAGTGCAAGAGAATAGGTACTGCAATCTATATTACATTTAATACGTTCATTCTTTAAGCAGTTCCAGAGAATAGGTACTGTAATCTATATTACATTTACTACGTTCATTCTTTAAACAGTTCCAGAGAATAGGTAATGCAATCTATATTACATTTACTATGTTCAATATTTAGGCAGTTCCAGAGAATAGGTACTGCAATCTATATTACATTTAATACGTTCAATTTTTAAGCAGTGCAAGAGAATAGGTACTGCAATCTATATTACATTTAATACGTTCATTCTTTAAGCAGTTCCAGAGAATAGGTACTGCAATCTATATTACATTTACTACGTTCATTCTTTAAGCAGTTCCAGAGAATAGGTACTGCAATCTATATTACATTTAATACGTTCATTCTTTAAGCAGTTCCAGAGAATAGGTACTGCAATCTATATTACATTTACTACGTTCATTCTTTAAACAGTTCCAGAGAATAGGTAATGCGATCTATATTACATTTACTATGTTCAATATTTAAGCAGTTCCAGAGAATAGGTACTGCAATCTATATTACATTTAATACGTTCAATTTTTAAGCAGTGCAAGTGAATAGGTACTGCAATCTATATTACATTTACTACGTTCATTCTTTAAGCAGTTCCAGAGAATAGGTACTGCAATCTATATTACATTTAATACGTTCATTCTTTAAGCAGTTCCAGAGAATAGGTACTGCAATCTATATTACATTTACTACGTTCATTCTTTAAACAGTTCCAGAGAATAGGTAATGCAATCTATATTACATTTACTATGTTCAATATTTAAGCAGTTCCAGAGAATAGGTACTGCAATCTATATTACATTTAATACGTTCAATTTTTAAGCAGTGCAAGAGAATAGGTACTGCAATCTATATTACATTTACTACGTTCATTCTTTAAGCAGTTCCAGAGAATAGGTACTGCAATCTATATTACATTTAATACGTTCATTCTTTAAGCAGTTCCAGAGAATAGGTACTGCAATCTATATTACATTTACTACGTTCATTCTTTAAACAGTTCCAGAGAATAGGTAATGCAATCTATATTACATTTACTATGTTCAATATTTAAGCAGTTCCAGAGAATAGGTACTGCAATCTATATTACATTTACTACGTTCATTCTTTAAGCAGTTCCAGAGAATAGGTACTGCAATCTATATTACATTTAATAC
Organism: Mixophyes fleayi; assembly: GCF_038048845.1. Lineage (NCBI taxonomy): Eukaryota > Metazoa > Chordata > Amphibia > Anura > Limnodynastidae > Mixophyes > Mixophyes fleayi. The sequence goes on along the minus strand of NC_134406.1, from coordinate 133,084,421 downwards.
GTTCATTCTTTAAGCAGTTCCAGAGAATAGGTACTGCAATCTATATTACATTTACTACGTTCATTCTTTAGGCAGTTCCAGAGAATAGGTACTGCAATCTATATTACATTTACTACGTTCATTCTTTAAACAGTTCCAGAGAATAGGTAATGCAATCTATATTACATTTACTATGTTCAATATTTAAGCAGTTCCAGAGAATAGGTACTGCAATCTATATTACATTTACTACGTTCATTTTTCAAGCAGTTCCAGAGAATAGGTACTGCAATCTATATTACATTTACTACGTTCATTCTTTAAACAGTTCCAGAGAATAGGTAATGCAATCTATATTACATTTACTATGTTTAATATTTAAGCAGTTCCAGAGAATAGGTACTGCAATCTATATTACATTTAATATGTTCAATTTTTAAGCAGTGCAAGAGAATAGGTACTGCAATCTATATTACATTTAATACGTTCATTCTTTAAGCAGTTCCAGAGAATAGGTACTGCAATCTATATTACATTTACTACGTTCATTCTTTAAGCAGTTCCAGAGAATAGGTACTGCAATCTATATTACATTTAATACGTTCATTCTTTAAGCAGTTCCAGAGAATAGGTACTGCAATCTATATTACATTTACTACGTTCATTCTTTAAACAGTTCCAGAGAATAGGTAATGCAATCTATATTACATTTACTACGTTCATTCTTTAGGCAGTTCCAGAGAATAGGTACTGCAATCTATATTACATTTAATACGTTCATTCTTTAAGCAGTTCCAGAGAATAGGTACTGCAATCTATATTACATTTACTACGTTCATTCTTTAAACAGTTCCAGAGAATAGGTAATGCAATCTATATTACATTTACTACGTTCATTCTTTAGGCAGTTCCAGAGAATAGGTACTGCAATCTATATTACATTTAATACGTTCAATTTTTAAGCAGTGCAAGAGAATAGGTACTGCAATCTATATTACATTTACTACGTTCATTCTTTAAGCAGTTCCAGAGAATAGGTACTGCAATCTATATTACATTTAATACGTTCATTCTTTAAGCAGTTCCAGAGAATAGGTACTGCAATCTATATTACATTTACTACGTTCATTCTTTAAACAGTTCCAGAGAATAGGTAATGCAATCTATATTACATTTACTATGTTCAATATTTAAGCAGTTCCAGAGAATAGGTACTGCAATCTATATTACATTTACTACGTTCATTCTTTAAGCAGTTCCAGAGAATAGGTACTGCAATCTATATTACATTTAATACGTTCATTCTTTAAGCAGTTCCAGAGAATAGGTACTGCAATCTATATTACATTTACTACGTTCATTCTTTAGGCAGTTCCAGAGAATAGGTACTGCAATCTATATTACATTTACTACGTTCATTCTTTAAACAGTTCCAGAGAATAGGTAATGCAATCTATATTACATTTACTATGTTCAATATTTAAGCAGTTCCAGAGAATAGGTACTGCAATCTATATTACATTTACTACGTTCATTTTTCAAGCAGTTCCAGAGAATAGGTACTGCAATCTATATTACATTTACTACGTTCATTCTTTAAACAGTTCCAGAGAATAGGTAATGCAATCTATATTACATTTACTATGTTTAATATTTAAGCAGTTCCAGAGAATAGGTACTGCAATCTATATTACATTTAATATGTTCAATTTTTAAGCAGTGCAAGAGAATAGGTACTGCAATCTATATTACATTTAATACGTTCATTCTTTAAGCAGTTCCAGAGAATAGGTACTGCAATCTATATTACATTTACTACGTTCATTCTTTAAGCAGTTCCAGAGAATAGGTACTGCAATCTATATTACATTTAATACGTTCATTCTTTAAGCAGTTCCAGAGAATAGGTACTGCAATCTATATTACATTTACTACGTTCATTCTTTAAACAGTTCCAGAGAATAGGTAATGCAATCTATATTACATTTACTACGTTCATTCTTTAGGCAGTTCCAGAGAATAGGTACTGCAATCTATATTACATTTAATACGTTCATTCTTTAAGCAGTTCCAGAGAATAGGTACTGCAATCTATATTACATTTACTACGTTCATTCTTTAAACAGTTCCAGAGAATAGGTAATGCAATCTATATTACATTTACTACGTTCATTCTTTAGGCAGTTCCAGAGAATAGGTACTGCAATCTATATTACATTTAATACGTTCAATTTTTAAGCAGTGCAAGAGAATAGGTACTGCAATCTATATTACATTTACTACGTTCATTCTTTAAGCAGTTCCAGAGAATAGGTACTGCAATCTATATTACAAGAGAAAGTGAGGGAGGAGCTGGTAAACCATTGCGATTCCACCAAGCATGTAGCTCTTGTGGATGAAGCCCTTCGTACGCTTTGATGATATATTGTGGCCCCGGTAAAAAATTGGGTACTGGGGCCACTCCACTACGCAGTCCAGATAGATGCGTATCAACTACATTCAGTGTTGGGGCCAAATCCAAAATTAATGAAAATGACCTGTCATCGTCAAAAACAAGAGGTATTGACGCGCTCGAACTACACCCTGTATATGCTGCAGAGGATGTAGGAGCAGGCAGCTGTGCAGTGGAATTCAGAACTGTTGAGGGTGATATATTGTGGCCCCGGTACCAAATTGGGTAATGGGCCCACTCCACTACGCAGTCCAGAAAGCTACCTCGGTGCAACGTTTTGGACTAAAAAGAATATTGTGAGGTGTGAGGTGTTCAGAATAGACTGGAAATTAGTGGAAATGATTGTTATTGAATGTTATTGAGGTTAATAATAGTGTAGGAGTGTAAAAAAAAAAAAAAATGTATATTAGCGCTTTTTAGGCTTTTTTAAAAATAAATCAGAACCCAAAACCCTAAATCAGAACCAAAACCTTTCGTCAGGTGTTTTGGCAAAACAAATCAGAACCCAAAACCTCAAGCTAATCAGAACCCAAAACCAAAAACCCAAAACACTAAAAGTGCCCGGTGCACACCCCTACAAAAAACATATAAGAGGACGTAGTTTATTAAGAGCTTCCTCTGGAATATTTATAACCAGGAAATTTCCCGCAATTTGAACCCAGGTCTGTTTTGGCACTATGCAGATTTCCATGCTATGTTGCCATTAACCCGAGATGGAAAAGCCTTATGCTGGTCCTGGTAAATTCACGGGACCTAACGGTACCGGTAATTTCAGGGGACCCCGCGCTGTTTGAACAGCATATGAGAATAAAATAAAAACAATTGAAATTGTCCTCTATGAACATATCTTAAATTAAGCATCCCTAAATAGAAAAAATATAATATATATTACTTCAAATTAATGTTAAAATCTTATTTTTAAATATTCATGGGCATTTACAGAAATAGACTGGTGGTTGGACTACAGACTAGACTACTGCACGATTCTAAGTCACTATAAACAAGGAGAGTTAGTTGTGGGGCAATATGTCTCATTGTTTCCTATAACCACTCATACAGTCCCATGGCTTCAAGAGAAGCGTTTTGGTAAAAACATTGAGCCTGTACAAACGACTGCTAGGTTGCAGCAGTATTATGAACAGACTCACGTAATAAAGTACATTTTACATTGCTGTGTTAGAGAAGCCTGCTTGTGATAACATTGACAATTATATCATGCTTCATGCATAGAAAACTGTCTTTACTTACATGGCATGTTTACTTTTATACCATACTACATTACTTACTATTCCGAAGTTAGCTGGAAATGAATGATAACTCATTGGAAAATTAATTATAAATATATACCAAGTTAGGTGGCTGAGCCCAAAAGAAATGTTTGGCTGATATTCACATACAGAATTGAAGTCATAAATCATTAATTATATATGTACCCATCCTGCCTAGGCATCATACATATTATAGTTATTTTACAGATATTATTCCATTGAAAGTTAATGTTCATGTTGTTTAGACTGACTGCATCAGTTCCAAAATAAGAACTGTTGACTCACTGCTCTGAATCAATATTTAGTGAGCTGATGAGGTATTTGTTGTGTAAGGCTATCCTCAATTCTCAAATACACTAAAGGTTTACGACTGGCAAGGATAAAGTGTCACACAATAGACTTAAATGCAGAGGTTGAGTGATCAAGTTGGCAGGTTGATGTAAGATTCTCTGTTTCTTTTCTCCACTGCACTTATTAAAAAAATACAATAATGATTTTACCCATTGCTTCTTTATCTAACCTATGCCTAAATCAATGCTATCTGCACAAAATGCAACCTATTATTCTAAAAAACACAGTTTTCCCAAGCCTGTAGAAAAGCACACACAGGTATTCTAATAGTTAGTTACATTGCTATCTAAATAACAATTTCACAATTGTCAACAAACCAGGTTATTTTATTTTTTTGCTAGTATGGTCTAAAGCAGTGGTGGGCAATTTCACACACTTCAAGGACCTCATATGCCCTCAAACCTTCAAAAAGGATGCACATTACCATTAATCTTATTAAATAAGTTTAAACAGTACATGTAATCAAATATAGAGATGCCACATGCTCTTAGAAAAAGCCTTAAATGCCACTTGCACCAAAATACCCACAATGCCACTCAGCAAAATCACCCCCATTTGTCCCAAAACAACACTGAGACATCCCATTTTCCCTAAAACACCCCTCCCCCTTCCCACTCTTCATTTATTAACAGCTGGGCAAAAGCATGTTGCCCAGCGCTGGTCTAAAGTAATGGTGGTCTAAAGGGCATTGGGCATATCACAGGAAATGTTCTTTCCTTTATATATAGTAGTCCAGACAATCATTCTGAGAGACATACATTAATAGGGTTAACTTTAAACAGAACATGTCTAGTGTAAGATAACTCTACAGATACATACATAAAAAAAGAGCGAAAATATGAGTGAAATGATTGAAAACTATTTATCAACATATATCAACCCACAAAAAGAATACATTATTGTGTTATGTATTGGCACATTATGCTCTACATTTGTTTTTAGAATCTTGCATAAAAAGTTACCTAAGAAAAAAAGATAATCTGAGCACAGTAATAGATATCCTATTCTTATATGACTAGAAAATAAATGTGTATCTTACAACAAGAAAACAATGAAAGACAATAGGCCAATATAAACCAGTTAATAATGCTGATAATATAACGAAATATGTTAATAAAAGAAAGCATTCGTGAATCTATGCAATTTATTCAACGAGCAACAAATATGGTATAAAAGTGAATACATATTTCAACAAATTTGTTAAATGAATGTTGAATGAATTGGTATTCATTTCTAGTGGATCGAGCGAATATAGTCTTTTATAACTGGTTTATATGACCTATAGCGCTGTTTCTCTTTGTTTTCCTGTGTCGAATTGTTAGGAAGATTGCAGCCTCTCTTAACAGCTGCCGAGGTCAATTTAAATAATTCAGCACTCATCTATTTTTTTTGTGTCTTTTGTAAATATTTATGTTAACATGATTTTTAAAAAGTCATCATGGCTGATATACAACATTTTGAGTTACATATGCAGCAATTAGTATTATTAGGAAACTTACACTTCAGCTGGTCAATAATTAAATGACATGTCATTAGTGCATGGCATTAGTGCCATTATTATAGGAGAAGTTTCTGGGTACATCAAAATATACTGCAATTTGCAAACCTGCTCAAAACTAAACATCAAAACATGTTTAGTGTGTGTGTTTGTATAATACCGTATAAACGAGTGTGTGTGTTTGTAGTATATAAATTGGAACAGTAATGTATATGTGTGTGCGTGTGTGCGTATGCAGGGCCACCGAAAGGGGGGGTGGGTACTATTTACCCGGGCCCAGTCCTGCTAGTGTTTTATATTTTTTTGTTATTTTTTTTTATATAATTTCTTAGCGGGTGGTGGTGCTTTGGTGGTGGTGGCACTGCCCCCTTCTATGGTGGGGGAGCAGGGTATTTAAAAAACCCCCCAAATACTCACATCACATGATCGCGGTGCCGGCGTCCCTCTTCCTTCCTCCCTGCTCTGTTCGCACTAAATGTTGGGCGTGATGTCATCACATCACGTCTGATATTCAGTGAGGAGTGGCGCAGAGAGGACCAAGACAGAAGACAGAAGATAGAATAGAATAAACGAAAAGAGAGGAAAGAAGCCAATACAAAGGTAAGTAAAGGAATGGTGGCAAAGGGAGAAAAACAGAGAGGGGCGAAGTGATGAAGAAGGGGTGAAGGGGTGAAGGGGGGAATGCACCGAGTGATGAAAGAGAGGAAAAGAGGAGGGCAGAAAAAGGAACTGAGTGATGAAGGAGAGGTGGGGGGAGCAAAATGGCACAGTGATGAGGAGAGGTGAGGGGGAGCAGCATGGCACAGTGCTGAAGGAGATGGTAGGAGCAGCATGCCACAGTGACGAAGGAGAGGGGGGGAGCATCATGGCACAGTGTTAAAGGAGAGAGGGGAGCAGCATGGCACAGTGATGAAGGAGAGGGGGAGCAGCATGGCACAGTGTGGAAGGAGAGGGTGTGGGAGCAGCATGGCACAGTGTGGAAGGAGAGGGGCGGGAGCAGCATGGTACAGTGTTGAAGGAGAGGGGGGGCAGCATGGCACAGTGATGAAGGATAGGGGGGCAACAAGGCACAGTGTGATGAAGGGAGGGGGGCAGCATGCTACAGTGATGAAGGAGGCGGGGGAGCAGCATGGCACAGTGATGAAGGAGAGTGGGCGGGAGCAGCATGGCACAGTGATGAAGGAGAGGGGGAACAGCATGGCACAGTGATGAAGGAGAGGGAGAGCAGCATGCCACAGTGTGATGAAGGGAGGAGGGGCAGCATGGCACAGAGTGATGAAGGGGAGATAGCATGGAACAGAGTGATAAAGGGGGGGGCAGGTGAAGGGGGAAAAGCAGAATGCAGGGGCAGTGTAATCATAAGGGGGCACAACGTGGTTGTGATGAAGGGGCACAATGTGATCATAAGGAGGCATAACGTGGTAATGATGAAGGGGCACAGTAGTGTGTGTGTGTTGGCACAGGGGGCTTTTGGTACTGTGTGTGTGATGACACAGGAGGCTTGTGGTAGTGTGTGTCTGTGATGGCACAGGGGGCTTGTGGCAGTGTATGATGGCACAGGGAGCTTGTGGCAGTGTGTGTGTGTGTGTGATGGCACAGAGAGGCTTGTGGCAGTGTGTGTGTGTGATGGCACAGGGGACTTATGGCAATGTATTGTGTGTGAGGTAGGTGGTGTCTAATCAGTGGGTGCTATTTTGTTTGTGGGGTGATAGTGGGGCAATTTAATAGTGGGTACTATCAATTTAAGATGGGGTAGTTTGGGGGCTATTGAATGTGAGGGTGAGTTTGGGGAGAATGAGGTCTCTTTAATAAATGTGACTATGAATTATTAATGGCAGTTAAGGTTGTGGAAATAGGTATATTTATGAAATGTAAATACTATTAATTTATTGCTGGGGCTGTTTTCAGTAAGGGAAATAGGTTTATTTATTAAATGGGAATACTATTTTTTTTAATGTTGGGGTTGGAGGAAGGCCTAATTATTACTCGTGGGTGCTATTGATTTAACGCCGGGACTGGTTTGAATTTTCTAAATGTACCCATTTTTTTTTCAAAATAGGGCCCCCAACATTCCAGGATCCAGACAAGCCGCAACTAAAGAAACCAGCAGCCACAGGTGGTGAAAGCAACAAGAACAGGTAGGAAAGAGCAGGACAGTCCATGAAATGTTGTGATTCTAGTGGGACAATCCCAATTTTTGGTGACTATTCTGCCCAATGTAAGCGGCAGGCCAAGACTGTGAACTCTTTATGTACACACTGCATTCTTTATATACTACACTATGGTGCTAGATGACCTGAAAGTCAGAAGTGCTGGGACATATGTTACACTCCGGAGAGCGGGCTCTGCACCCTTGTGCCAAAGGTGTACACAGCAATGCAGTTTTTTTCCGTAGTAGGGTGACCTAGCGCTTTTCTACCTGCTAGCCGCCCCAATGGTACATAGCTAAGCCCTCAATCGTATAAATACCTCCATCTTTGCGCCGCCGCTAAGCAGTGGCGCAATTTTTTTTGCCATGCTGAACTATAAGGGGGGCCCCATGAAGTTGTTGTACTGGGGCCCTGAATTCCTCTTGGTAGCCCTGTGTGTTTGTACTTGCATTCATATGCTTGTGGGGACATTGACCTGTTTACATACCAACACTGTGGGGTCCTTAGTCGTAGTAGGGATACAAATTGAGGTCCCCACAAAGCTTCCCAAGGCTAATCAATGCAGGGGACCCTGCTGATATGCTCAGCATAAAAATCTGGCATGTCCCCGCAAGCTACTTTTGTCAGACCAAAAGTGTGTGTGTGTCCCCAATGTGGAGAGGAGAATGTGTGTGCATTTCATCACCAGAGGTCAGTAAACTATCCATATGTGATTGCATGGATGAAGAAAATAAACAGTAGAAATGGTTTATGCATAATGTATTAAAACAAACAACGGTTAATGAATAAATACAGTGGACTAGTACACACAAGAAACGAAATGAGAAATGTAAAAACACTTCAAATCAGACCAAACAGAGCAGTAGCCGTTATTAAATCAGTCCAACAACTGGTGTTAATTGGGTAATAGTGTCCAAAAGACTCTGCAAACAAGCAAAGTAGATGTGTCTGAATCTCATAAATGGACTTGATTGACATATTAAAGTAATTTTATAGTTTTCAAAATAAGCATTGTCTAAACGATTGTTTTGTGTTTCCAGAGCACAAAGTAATTTATTTTAGCAGATGCAAAATTTATCAGTTCAATACATACTTATAATACAGTGCAGCCAATACCAAAAGATACATACATACCGCGCCCGCATGCGCTCGCTAAGCTGCGCTCCACTGGTACCAACTTACAGTACTTCACTCCAGAATACTGTGGTCAGAGAAGACTGGCTAATACCAGCTAGAGCTGTATTATATACACTCAGTGTTAAAGAGAGAACAATGCAGAGGACGTGGCTTGCTTCTATATGTCCAGGCTTCAGGAGGGTCCAGTATAAACAGGTCATAGGTTAGTTCAAACAACCCCCTCAAAGGGTGAGGGTCAACATTCCAGATGATTCTCCCGCCCCGAAAAACCAGTTTAAGCTAGTTTATTTACATATTACAGTCAGTATCACTTTAGACATTTATTTCCCTAACATCGCTAACTAGAGTATGCAATGTGTGATCTCTTCGATGAATGAACCGGACAACTGCTGATGGATAGGGGTTTAAAATGAAACTAAACATGACACAGTTCCTGCAACCTGAACCTCAAATAACACTAAAGTGTACATATAATCATAATATATAAACTAATAATAAACTAAATACTATCTGCTCATAAATCACTGTGGAATGGAACCATTATGAATATGAAATGTATAAATAACTAAATGTTAGAGTGCGAGAGTGTGCGTGCGTATTTTACCGTGTGATCATGCCATGCCACGTGTGACGTGGCATACTGATCGCAATCGCACAGTAAAACAATATTAACCAATATACTTTTGTTCATCCAATTATACGACTTCGACAGACACTACAAATCAAAGTAACAGTGTCCAGTGCCAAATAGTTGTATAAGGCAAAGAGGAGAGCGAGAATGTTCCATATTGAATGACGTGTCTCTTAATGTTGAAAAAAATAAGCCAAATAGATTTCTTATTTTTGAAGTTTCTAAAATGTTGCTGACTACCTTCTCCTCAAGAGATACTGCGGATCTCCATGAAGATGTGGCCCTAGCACTTTTCTGAGGTTGAGCAGAAGTTCTGCTGGCAATTCACTTGCAGTGAAATCCGAGGAAAATGAGGGAGAAAAGTCCCCATCCTGCTGACACCAGCCATGCAAGCTGCAATGGAGCTTTTCGCAGAGAAGCATGAAGAATGTGGAGTGCATATCCAAAATGTCTACATGTTTGCCAGGTCAGCTGCCTTGTCACACTTCAGAGGCTCTGATTGCATACGACTGTTTGCCATAGAGTGTGGGGACAAACATCCTCACACGCTGTCTTCCATGAAGCTTCGAAAGCACGTTGCCACTCTCTCAAAGGTCCTCAACCTAAACGACACAGAACTGGATCAGTTGGCAGACTTCCTTGGGCATGGCATCAGGGTACACCGGCAGTATTACTGCCTCGTAGAAGGTACCCTCTAACTCACTAAACCAACAAACTGTTAATGGCTCTTGAGAGTGGCAGACTGGCCGAGATTGGCATTGATCCGCATGGTAAGTCGGAAATCTCGAGTCTGATGTATGCTTTTGACTTTTACCTCAGTCATTTACATATCTATTTTGTTTCTTCAGAAATGATTCAGCTACAGTGTGACATGCTGGATGATGATCAATCCCTCATGATAGAGGGACAAGTGGTCAAACGTTTGGTCGACACTTACACGTCAGAAGAGAGGCGGTGTATGGCCCTGGCAACATGGGACCAGTGCCCAGCCATGGCTTCCATAGGTAGGTGTAGTACACAGTTTTGCCTGGCAAAAGAACTTTGCTTTCTCTGTATTTTGCAGAGCTGTAATGGACCACTCTACTTCCTTTCAGGTTGCAAAGAAGTACAGAGGAAAACCTGAGACAGAGAGGAGGTCTAAGCTGTGCAGAAACACCTGATGAAGTTTATAAAGACATGCAAGGTGCCCGGAAAGCGTGACAAACCTCCATGGCTAGGTATTGGGCATGTGGATGTCCTCAGATGGCCAGGCTGCATGCAACTTTCCCTACCATTGTTATTATTTATTAATATATGTATGTGGGGATGTGAATGTGCTCAGATGGTCAAAATACATGAAACTTTCCCCATCTTACAGTCCATGTCAGTACTTTATGCAAAGTTAAAGTGTAAATCTAATGTGATAACTCTGGTGACAAACAGCTCCTACACATACCCATATGATTGTTCTGTCAACAGGGCATTAGGAAAGGGGTGTCCCTATACGCCATGTTCCAGACATGGGTCCTCACGGTGCAATAAAAACAAATGTGAGTTTGTGTGTGTGTGAGTGTGTGTGTGTGTGTGGTGTATGCAGTGGTCCCACAAAATCTCAGATGTACCATGTAAATGGTCAAATGAGCCTTGTCCACCCATTGGTCTGATTTCAATAATGTTCTGCAAAATTAATTATTGTCCCTCCCTTGCATAACTAGCTGCACTGGTGCATCTACTCGAAGCAACTCCACCCCTCTACCTGTAAAAACTTCTGCTCTTCTGCAAACAACACCATCTTGCTTTGTAACCCCATATGTTTTGGCAGAAATCTCTAATTCACTACCACTGATACCAGTCATCAATCATTCTTTGATAAAGGCACATTAAGTGTTCAAAAATGTCAGATTAAACATTTATTATTAATTATCTACAGTGGCCTAAAACTAGCCTCACTTGCAGAAATCAAGGGTGTCCAAGCTCGATTTTGTGCTGCCCAACAAATGGTTTGGCTTTTTCTTTGTGTTTTGTTAAGAGATATTAGCACTGCCTATTTTATTTGGTTTTGCTTGTTGATTACTTTGAGCCTATAGACATGGCTCAAAGTAATCAAACGGGTACTATTTTTGTATACTTTATTTTGCATAAAAATATACCAAGTACTGCACCGTTTTTTCATCACTTGAACAAGACATCTGTTTCCAAGAGAAATGGTGGGGGTGTGTGAAGGGCATAAGTGAGGGTAATCACAGGCCCAAAGCTTTATTGATAAACAGCCACATATAAGGGATAGAAGCATAAATAGGACAAGATATTAAACAAAGCTCAAGCGATGAGATGAGGAAGGGTAAGGAGAGGAAGGGAGGGGGAACAGGCCCAAGGCTTTTTTGAAAAACAGACACATATAGGTGCTTTAGTCCTTTTGTTCTTCCTCAAGACTATCTGTGATAGAATAGTTTTCTTAGCAGGCTGTGCTCAACATGCAATAGTCCTGGATAGACATCTTTTCCTTTTTCAATATAGATGGTCTACCCAGTAAACAATAAGATGCATGTGGTTGTAGCGGTGACTTCTGCTCCTAGAACTCACGTCCGCAACACAGGGCCTCTTCGATTGCCCCATAAATATGGGTGCCAGTAATTAGTCCAAATAATACAGAGTGATATAAAGGCAGTTCTAGTGCACACTGACTCTGAGTTCATGTTCAAGGGCATCCAAAAGCGCATGTGCATAGGGGCAGTCCCAAAAGATATGTTGCAATGTTTCCCTGTTGACAATGAACCTGGGACAGTAGACATATCTGCATAGGTTCCCAGAGTGCATGAATGTCCTCAGAAGCAAACCCTGCTGAATAGCCATCCATGCCAAGTCTTTATGTATATTGGTTTACCTTTTAGAAGCCACATTCTCCCAAACAGACTTTGCTATGGCCACAGTGAGCCCTGGAATAGACTCCATTGTGTCCTTAGCTCTAATAAGCTTGTGGATAGTTTTAGGCTTCAGCAAGTCTGGTTTAACTTCCTCCAGATGGTGCTCCCACACAAAATGTCCAACATCCAGGTGGAAGGGTCCTGGTTGACCTAGGTGTCCCTCAGAAGTCAGATGATGCACCATCCCACACCCATTCCACCACTTCTTTTTTTATTGTGCTGAGCAAACAGGCTGATGTCTTTCTAAGTTTTGCTTGTGATGCTGCTGACTGCTCCTCTTCTTCCGTGTCAGTGATAGGCTGCTTTTATAACTGACACTGAGATGCAGCAGCCAACAGTATCACAGCACAAGGAAAAAAAACATTCAGAGCATGCTTAACTTTATTTTAACAATTTAAAGTTTCAGCCAATGAGCAAGGGTGTATGTTTCATTTAAATGCCCAGGTAGGCTTCATGGAAAAAAACACCAAATGAGTGACATGATGTTTTAGACGCCTTCAAAATGTTGGTGCACAAGGTAATCACCTTAGTTCTCCTAACACTCTCCAAACACAGTATTAATGTTATTCTAGCTGCTTCAAGCTGCGCTGTGTATTGCAAACAGGGAACGTTAGTTCAACATAATGCAATATATGTTAAGCAGACCAACTCACACCAAAGTCTTCCCATTCTGGCCAGTCCTACATAAATATAAATATGAATTCAAACTGAAATTTAACATGATCATTGATATGCTTTTTAACTGTACTGAGCCTTTAATAAACACGACTTTTAAAGGAAAGTAAACCCCAAGCAATAGCAGCTACTTGACAACTAGTGAATCACCTTACACAACTTTGAAGGGGACGTGAGCTACTATAAGGGTTTGGTCCCAAAATTAATTTTTAACAAAAAAGCTATAAAGTATTGTGCTTTACCAAGTATTTAATAAATATAAATATAAAAACAATTCAAAAAAACTGGAAAACTGAGAATTTAATTTCCTAACCCCAGCCACTTGAAAATCTAAAAAAGACCTATACATTCCTGATTTATTTATTCATGCATGGGCCCTGCCATTTTTATAACATTTTGTTTCCATTTCTCATTTAAAAAAATCCAATTGAATAGTATATTGATTCAAGATTAATGTAATGGTATATAAGTTACATAAATACATGTAGGCATAAAAAGCAATTGAATAAAAGTAAATATTGGTATTGAAATTATGTGTTATTAACATATTGGGCCTCATTTTCACATTAAGTCACTAGTCAAACCAACACTCATGATCTGTTCATTACTTGGCCTGGAAAACATAATTTTCACTCTCATCTGATGAAAAGCATTGGAAATCTCAACTAATTTACTTCTGAAGACTCAATAAATCTTCAACAAAATTTTCATTATTGGATACTTTTCTGTTGTTTGCTTTCCATGTTATCATCTGGAAAGTCATTTAGTTCAATATTTAATGTTTAGTGAATGATATAACAAAGTAATTTGCTTATGAACATTGTCATCCTTTTTGTCAGTAATGGAACTATCACCGTCTTAAATTACATCATCCTTTTATATATTCAAACTTCATTTGTAGAATGGTTGTTGACATGCCAGAATTCAAATACTTGAATAAGTAAAACAATTGGTTAGTTTTTAACATGTGTGCTCCCCCTCAGCTATTGGTAAATGCAGCTGCTCAACATTAGTGCTTGAAGTTTGGAAACGGAATTTAAATAAAAATTGAAAAATATGCTTAGCAACAGTAAATCTTCATATTTCAGAATGGAGACGGATGGTTTAGGAATCAGAGCCAGTCTGTGTTAAAAAAAAAAGGTTGAAGGTATTTTGTATTAAACTGTTTTAGAACTATTTATGTTTGGTTTAATTATTTTTTCCAGTTGCCCTGAAATTGGCAGGTAGTTTCAATGATTTGCCAGCTCACATTAATGTAAGTTTATGTATTTCTATTTTTCGTTGTGATGTATTATGTCTAAAACAATGCATGATTGATATGTTGATACATGTGTGTTAAAGTTAAATTTTCACGATTTGCACTTTTTTTGAGAAGTAAACTAGAGTACATTTTTAATCTTTAAAATTGTAATCATGTGATAAATATGTCCAGACTAGGAGCTACTACGCATTGTGTCACCCATGTTGGGCCTGATTCAATAAGGAAAGTAAAACAAACATATGAGTAACTTTGAACCTTGACAAAACCTTGCAATGCAAGGGGTGTAAATGATTTTATTATTTTGCATATAAGGAAAATACTGGCTGTTTTTTCCTTTTTCACACAAATACTTGATAGCTTTATTTTTACACTGATATTTAAAGTTGATCTAGGACATGCCCTATCCAAACTATATATCGGTCAACACATTTTAAATTTACCTCCCCCTCCAATGCAACATGGCTTTGCCAAAGTTCAAGGTTACTCATTTTTTTCCTTTACTTACCTTAATGAAGCAGGACCATTGTGTTCAAACTATATAGCACAGATAGTAAATGAATTGCAAATACTAATTTTTTTCCTTTACTTACCTTAATGAAGCAGGACCATTGTGTTCAAACTATATAGCACAGATAGTAAATGAATTGCAAATTACAGATAATTGTTTTTACAGTGGTGCTCAAGAACTTTTAGGCCACACCTTTATCTGCATTGTCTTCTAAACAAAAGGTTTTCCTAAAATATATTTGACTGGACTGAATTTTTATAAACATATATTATAAAAAAGACCTGAATATATAAAGTGTCTTGTAAAATAACACTGCTATTTGATGAGAAGAGATGTCAATTGTCCTTTGTGACTCATTCCAAACTTTTTTAGTGAACAAATGTCTGTCATTGAAGAAAAATCACTCCTGGATATAAGGAACACTTCCTAAAAAATTAAATCTGTGTATTATAAGGAATAATGTACCTGGTTCTGTAAAATTAAAATGATATTAGAAGTCATCTTGGAGTTCAGTGACTTATTGAAATGTATCATCACCTGTGGCTTTGTGCTTTTATATGGTTACAGAACCACTGTGACATCTACTATCCTTATATTTTACAGAAGGGAGTATGCTATTTTTTCTTTGTTCCAAAGACTGATAGACTTGTTAGTGAAAAAAACTCTAAATGTTTACTATTGGCTCAGTAACATGGCTATGCAGAGAATTTAGCTTATTTTGTTTTTCACAAATATTTCTTTTTATCTCCTTAATAAACCAGGGGAGATCGTAAATGGCCATAATAAAACATTTTAGTTCTGCCATTTTGCCTGAAATAATAGATCCAGTATAAAATGCATCTGTTAGTTTAATAAAGGACAGTTGAAAATCGAAACATTTTATATGGATACATCATATCTGCCTGGCAGAGCAGACTTGATTCAAATCATCTATGCACCTTCTTGGCCTGTT
Source organism: Mixophyes fleayi (assembly GCF_038048845.1). Taxonomy (NCBI): domain Eukaryota; kingdom Metazoa; phylum Chordata; class Amphibia; order Anura; family Limnodynastidae; genus Mixophyes; species Mixophyes fleayi. The sequence continues at coordinate 133,068,656 of NC_134406.1, read as the reverse complement.
CTAAAATAGAAAACCCCTTAGAAACATTACATGTGGAACGCAACGGTATTTCCCTTGCTAATGCGGAAGTGCCTGAGGCTTCTGCACAAGCTGTACTCAGGATTCATTTTGAACACTGTGCATGGTGATTGGGGAGCTACGAATTTAATGTAACAGTTCCAGTTTCCCTTACTTGATCAGTCACATATAAAAAGAACAAATGCATGTTAGCTTATCTGATGTGTAGAAGACTGACCTGATTGAAACAGTAACTAGACACACTCAGAAATTATGAACTATAAAAACTTTACTAGATCAAAAATCCATGTATGGTGGAGTGTTTAATGAATGAGTATATATTCCAAAAGGAGCTAAGTGTATTGTAAAATGTATTGCCCCCACCCCCATTTCTTTCCTTAGCAGGCAGTGGGTGAGAGCGGCAACCTCCTGGGACTGGAACTTTGACGCTTGGCTGTGCCATCATAAGCTGCTTGGTTCTTCTCCTACATGTCAGCAGCTGACACTGTGTGGAGGCATTAAATACACTGGGTGAGTGACAACCAGCTAGTTTCCCCTACTTGTACTGCTGGTCCTAAATCCATCAGCAATGGATTACAACTGACCATCCCTGTCAATGTTCCTGGCTGTTGCTTCTATGTCCCCACTACTTCATCTTCTCATTGTGGTCCTGCTATTTCCTTAAGAGCCAAATTGGGCCTGATTAAGAGATCAGGTCACCCTAGGCTAATTTAGAGAAAACATTAACTTGTCCTTAATTTAGAATTCAGCTTCCTTCACCCCCCTCCCTCCCCACAAATGTTTATGTGCCCATGTTTTCAAAGCTTAGCTTTTAATGGGTTACAGCAATCTTTAACATTCACTTCATTTTCAAATCAAATCAAAACTGTATAGGAGAATGGAATCACGAACGTGTGCAACTGACAGCGAAGAGATGTCTCATCTGCATCTATTGCTGTCCTCATCTCTCTTAAACACTGATTCTCAAATGTCCACCCAAGGATGAGTCATTGTGTTCAGCTTTTACCATTGGAATACATCAAGATTAAAGCCTTGCTATATTTTTCTTTCATGTTTTCTTTTTACTTTGGAGTTCAACTATTCTCTTATGTTTTAAAATTAATTTCAGTTTATACCTCTCCTTGTAAGAATTTTGCACCTCCCCAAAAGCCTCATGCCCTAGACTGCAGCTTAGTCAGCCTATTGGTTAATCAGACTTTGAGAGTTAAATAGAATCATATTCAAGAGATAAACAACTGAAAGGCACTGTTGTATCTAAAACCATATAAAACTGAGACCATGAAGCCATGTAAAGTTGTCAGGGGATGTACTTACCTAATAATTTTCTTCAGGTTTAGGAGCAATATTTGGACACTACACCTTCAGTGGCCTTAGATCTTTGTTCTCCTTGCACCCATTTTGCTACATACAGGCTACCAGCCATATTTTATAGAGGCCTCCAATCTCTGCACCTACTCTATCTACAATAAAGTCATTTAACACAGTTGATGAGACACACTCTGAGACAGTTCCCTACCATTATAACAATCTGACATATATAATAATGTGAGGATAATATAAAGCTGCATGTCTCAACCACTAAAACAATTAGCATTGATTGTTTTCAGCCAATATAAAAGCAACTCAGCTAACATCATATCACATTTTGATTACAATGCTTAAATTTATGTTGTGTCTTTCTAACACATGATGTGTTAGAAAGTTAATGCTTTCTTTCTGTTGAGGGGACATCTCATAATAATTAGAGGGGAAAGGAGAAAGAGGAAGAAAAAGAAAATAATTAAAGCAAGAAAAGACCTTCCTGCCACCATAATCACAGCCCAGAAAACTAAGAAATGTGTATATGAAAAATTGTTGTGTTGAGAAAAGTTTTTCAGGAGGATTTGAGAAGTATTAACTGTGTGATAGAGTCCATAATAGAACAGTTGTGGGTACAAATTCTGTGATCCTTACGGTAGAACCACCAGATGTGGCATATGGTGTCACCTAGTCAAGCACAGATGGAAATCTGAAGGTGAGCAATACACCTGGAAAGCATGTATATCACCCCATGAGGACCTTGGAGGTAGCTATAGCTAGCTAGATATTAAATGAGCTTTTTGAAATATTGCTTCAAGTATTATTATTATCATTATTTTTATTATCATTATTGGGCGCCACATTGTTAAGCTGCATCGGACAGTAGGGAAATCAGGACAAACATAAACCAGAAGCAGACAAGATAGACAAAATAAATGCAGAAATTAAAACAAGGATAGTGAGGATGAGGTAGCATTAGACTAGTCTTCTAAATCTAAATCACTCTCATGAAATCATGTTCAGGAAATGTGTGAGTAAAGAAGGGAACAGGTTGGCTGATCTGAGATATTACCTCTTTCAAGTGGAAGACTGCAGACATATCTTCTTAAAAGCAGTCCTTGGACCTCAATTCAGATAATCACTGGTTGCACAACACAATGCTTTCATTTTGTGCCTAGACGGTCCAACCAACCCACAGCAAAGTGCACGCCCCCACAAATTCCGGATGACACCTCTACAAATTAGAATTTAGCCTGTGCAAAAGTATAAACATCACATCAATAGTCCAACTACCTATCAATTCAGAACCACACCTTTCTATTAAATTTAACTTTTACGCTTTTCTCCTAAGATACTGCATGATTTGGCCTCAATTATGACTTCAATACATTATGAGAGTGAGAGCACACCATTTTTGGACTGTATTAAATGCATGTGGAACTTTTCTGTTTTAATGATTTGTTTTACAATAAGCAAAGTGCACTTTGAAAAGTGCTTCCCCATTAAAGTGCAACTGGAAACGCAAATTCATCCCATCAAAAGTGTAAGACAAGACCCATTCTCCACCAGCTCTGAGCTAGAGCAAAAAAAAATCAGTCCTTTTCTGTGCTCACTCCATCCTTTTACCTCACTTCAATAATCTTACTCAAGAAATGTAATGTATTTTTGCACTGCTCCACAAAACTTTGCACACCAATGTGCTTACTATGATTTTGCTGTAATGTCCTCATTCTGCCAAATTCCTCCCAGTGGCCAGTGCAACATTCTGCTCCTTCAGAAATTGTACCACTTTGCTTGCAATCCCATGTGCTTTGGTGGAACTCTAGATACACTTAGGCAAGTTTTTGAGCTGAGCCGTAGACTTTTTAAGCTTTGTAAAGGCTCGTTCCTGTCAAATTTGACTCCTTCATTGAGTTTTCTACTGAGGCTAGATAATGATTATATTGATATGCTGAGAAACACACTACATGAATGAGTTGCACGCAATTCATGTCTGAATGCAAATGACACATGCTACTCCCTATGACTTGAAGAGCGGAATGGGGGAGGGGAGGGTTGGATGAATGTAGGCAATGTACAGTAAGGGCGTGCTAATTTAGTAATGTAATAAAGTATCATTTACAAAAGAAAAAAATGTGTTTGGATAGTGTTATTAGCTCGGAGAGGACCCCCTTTCACAGGAGGAGGTCCTGGAAGAGATGGTAGAGGAGCTGCTGGCAGCTCAGGATTCTCAAATGGAAGAGGAGTTGGATGCGGACGAATTCCTGCAGCTGCTCGACATCTGCCTTTTCGATCAGCTGGAAGAGAGAGGTATGCTCCCATCTCAACATGGGGACATGGGCAGACTGGACCAAGTCCCACCTGACACGGATGGTAACTGATGTATTGTAAGTGCTAACTTTCTTTTTTCTCCCAGCTAATGGCTAACTTTTCTCTTTTTACCATTAATGTTAGTAGTGTGAAGAATAAGATTAGACGTCAGTCTGTGTTTACCTTCCTTGACAGTGTTAAAGTAATAATTTAATTTCTTCAGCAAAAGAAACTTTAAGAATAAAATTATATAATTGTTTATTTACAAAAGAAAAGCTTGCGCTGTGATAATATCACACTCATTTTCAGTCTCTGAAAACTCTGGTCTTCCACACCAGACAGTTACTTTTAGTACCAGCAAAAGTAGGTTGTACTACAATTTACAAATGTCATATTACAATTGGCTGAGAAGGTATATAGGCATATCTTGATCCTTTTGGCTTCCCTGGATTCAATGGAGACTTTGGAGAAATTCTTGCAACTCTTTGTTCACCATCTCTGATTAGAAACATCTGTTCTTTGAATTAACTCCTTCATTCCTGTTCATATCCTTCTCATCAGGTCACACGCAAGGATCCATAATCTAATATATAAAAGAGAAAATTTGTCCTTCTGTCCTTCTGTCTGTCTTTCTATACAAATCCACATTTTTCAAGCGAAGATCATGAAATTTTGCATACGAGTGTATTAAAACATGACGGAGGCAACTAAAAAAATGTAAAATTGAAATTCATTACGGGGTGGGGGTGGCGAGGGGAGTAACACCTAAAAATCATCTAAAACGACCATAACTCTGGAATGTCTGGAACAATTTACACCAAACCTGGTACACATATGACTTACAGTCTGACAACAAATATTGTGGGGGCAACACACCCCTAGCACTCCTAAGGGTGGGGGTTGCGAGGGGGGTAACACCTAAAAATCATCGAAAACGACCATAACTCTGGAATGTCTGGAACAAGTTACACCAAATCTGGTACACATATGACTTACAGTCTGACAACAAATATTGTGGGGGCAAGACACCCCTAGCACTCCTAAGGGTGGGGGTGGCAAGGGGGGTAACACCTAAAAATCATCGAAAACGACCATAACTCTGGAATGTCTAGAACAATGTCTTGGAAGAAGTTCCAAAAAAAAGGGGAAATATATTTTTTCTGGATGCACCCGGAAGAACAGGTAAGACGTTTCTCATCAAGTTGTTACTTGCTAAAATTCGAGTACATTCCAAGATAGCTATTGCTGTGGCCTCTTCTGGAATTGCTGCAACTTTGCTCCCTGGTGGAAGAACAGCACATTCAGCTTTCAAGTTACCACTTAATCTGGCCCGAAGTGAAACTCCCGTCTACAATATCACTAAACGAACAGAAAAAGCTCAGACTCTGCAGGAATGTCAGGTCATTGTATGGGATGAATGCACCATGTCACAAAAAAATGCTTTACAGGCCCTCAATCAAACACTTCAATTTTTAAGAGGCAATGATTTACTAATGGGTGGAGTCACTGTTGCATTGGCTAGAGATTTTCGACAAACATTGCCGGGCATTCCAAAAGGAACAATGGTGGATGAAATTAATGCATGCCTTAAATCATCACATCTTTGGAGGCATGTTCGCACTTTGCGACTAACCACAAATATGAGAGTTTCTCTGCATGGCAACACAATGGACGGTCAGTTTGCTGATAATTTGTTAAATATTGGGAATGGTTTAATGCCGCTTCATCCAGTAACTAAAATAATTGTGTAAACAACATCAACTTTGTCTCTTCCCTCCTGTCTCCATACCTGTTCTTCTGCTCCGTCTCTACTGTATCTGCCTGCTTGGAGTTTCTGAAGTACTGGTACTTTGTGTTTATTGTCCTGTACTGTTTTACCCTGTATAGTCTACTGTTTGTACCATGTTCGGCGCTGCGGAAACCTTGTGGCGCCTAACAAATAAACGATAATAATAATAATAATAATAACTTAAAGATTCAAGAAGAGTTGCCTGGAGAAGCCATATTATACAAATCAATAGATACCGTTGTTGAAGAAAATGAGGCTGTGCACTATCCTACTGAACTTTTAAACTCTTTAGAACCTCCCGGAATGCCACCGCATAACCTGGTACTGAAGATTGGATCACCCATTATGCTTCTCAGAAATTTAAATCCTCCAAGACTTTGTAACGGTACAAGATTAGTAGTCCAAAAGCTCAATTCTCATGTCATTGAAGCAACTATTTTGACAGGCTGTGCAAAAGGTGACAATGCTTTCATTTCACGCATACCTCTCATTCCATCTGATATGCCGTTTCAATTTAAGCGTCTACAATTTCCAGTTCGTTTAGCTTTTGCCATGTTTATCAATAAGGCCCATGGACAATCTTTACATGTAGCTGGAGTCAACTTGGAATCACCTTGCTTTTCTCATGGACAATTTTACGTTGTGTGCTCAAGAGTTGGATCACCAAGAAATTTGTATGTATTTGCCCCAAATGAAGAAACGAGAAATATAGTTTATCAAGCTGTTTTGAAGTAATTGTTTATTGGTTCGTTCCATCATATACAGTTCAAATACAGTTTGACTTTTTTACTTTTCACCTTCTACTGGTCCAATTTTAACATGATATTTACATGTATGTTTAATATTTAGATTGATTTTTGTAAATAAACATTCTTTAAATCTCGGCAAACGCCGGGTATTCTGCTAGTACGTAATAAAACCACATCAAATAAATGATATACTAAAATAAGATTAAACAATGTAAATATTTTCATGTTAATAAATGGTCTTCATCCAAAATAAAACCTCTTTGACAACAGTCAGAAATGTAATGTTTACATGTTGCAGGAATGTTCTTTGCCTTTCTCTAGCTCTTATAGACATTTGGGTAGGCAGTGGTCTCATGGGCCATCCTATTGGTCTGGAGGGAGTGACAGTAAGTCTGCGGGGGTCACCATACTTATCAGGGGAATCCTCTTCATACTGGATTCTGTTCAGGAGTTTGTCTGCGGCAGATTGCTTATCGTAGATGGCTTTTGGGCAGATGAGCCTAACAGGCTAATTTGTATGTATGCATCCCCTGGTAAGAATGAGCGTTTGGAGCTTTCCAAACTCTGTGGGCCCAACTTGTGACCACCAGGGCGGTAGTGATGGCCGGGAATTTTACCTGGAGGAGGTAGTACTAACAGCACTGCTAAACTTGATGTTTCTTCTAGGTTGCTGCAGGAGATGGTAGCTGAAGCATCCTTGCGGGAAGCAGTGGGATCCATGGGGTCTGGCTCTGTAAATTATACTTGGAGCTACCCCGATGGCTCAGTGCATTCCCGGATTGACTTTGTGTTTACCTTGAGAGCAGTAAGGCAGAAGAGACATGTAATGGTTCCCTGCTTCTTCTCGAACCACAGGGCCATTCTTTTCGAGGGGGTTCTGGGCAACGATTTTCCTCCCGGTCCAGGCTCCTGAAAATTGAATTGTGCTCTGCTGGAGAGGTAGGATGTGTTGGAGGATCTGAGGAATGCCTACATCACATGTTAAAGCGACAAATTGTATTTTAATGGTAAGTCTAACTGGTGGGAATATGTTAAGGTCAAGATTCGCAGTTTCTTTCAGGCTAAGGGAAGACAACAGTGTGAGAGGAAGAGAAACTTCAGGAGGCTGCAACGTCAGCTGCAATCCCTGTTGGATCTCCAACTTTGTGGCTGGAATGTGAAGGATGATGTGGCGGAAGCCAAGGGGGGCCTGAAAAGGCACTTCAAAGAGGAGTCCAGGTGCATCCTCTTCTGTTCCAAGGTGGAGAACCTGGAAAAGGGTGATAAATGTAACTCTTTTTCAGAAAATTCCTCTTCGGCCACACGCCCATGACTGAGATGCCGGCTGAGACCGGCATTCCCAGAAAGGGGAAAGAGGGCATCATGGGATTCGTCACAGACTACTACAGCAATCTCTACTCCCCTAAGACCATCGACACAGATGCGACTGAAACATTCCTGTCAGGAATCACTAACACTATTGATCCTACAGGTAAAGAAGCAATGGATGCCCCCTGATTTTGGGGGAGCAGATCCTTTAGCATGGGTAGGACCCCGGGCAGTGGAGCTCTATGTAGTGCTGTGGGACCTCATTGGCACGGACCTGCTAGAGCTGTAAGAGGAGATGGTGATGGAGGGCAGAATGCCTCCTACTCTGAGAGAGGGACTGATCACGATCCTGTATAAGCTCAAGGGGAGAGATGTGACCTTAAACATTGGTGGCCATCTCTCTCCTGAACGTGGACTACAAGATCCATGCCAAGGTACTAGCCAACAGACTAAAGGTTGTCATTGGGTAGATTGTTCATCTGGATCAGACGTGTGGCATTCCTGGTCGCAGGATTGCAGACAGCCTTGCACTGCTGAGGGACACGGTCCACTACATCAAAGATCGCCATGCACATGTGGCCCTGGTCAGTCTTGATCAGGAGAAGCCCTTTTATCGTGTTTCTCATGATTTTATGCGTAGGGTTTTGTGCAGGCTTGGCTTGGGTGATATATTTTGTTCTTATGTTAACCTGATGTACCTTGACATCTACAGTTCGGTGTTGGTGAACGGCTGGATGACTGACCCCTTTTCAGTCATGTCTGGGGTCAGAAAAGGCTGCCCTCTTTCACCTCTTCTTTTTGTTTGTTGTATAGATCTCTTCGCCATGTGCATCAGGCAGAATCTAGAGATAAGAGGCATCACCGCACTGGGTCCAGACCGACTAGAGGCCAAGTGTTCGCTCTACATGGACGACGTCACAGTCTTCTGCGCTGACCAGCATTCGGTGACATCAGTCGTCCAGACCTGCGAGAACTTCAGCCGAGCTTCAGAGGCAAAGGTCAACTGCGGGAAGTCACTCAGTGCCCTTCAGGCACTGACAGCTGTCATCCCCCACTGCAATCCCCTTCACAATCAAGTCGGACTTGGAGTTTGGTTTGGTGGAGAGGAGGTGGCCCTGAAGTGTTAGGAAGAGAGTCTGGTGACAGTCAGACAAAATATTGGCTTGTGGAGCCTCAGAGACCATGCCATGGAAGGAAAAGCACTGGTTCTGCGCAACAAGATCCTATCCGTTCTGCAGTACATGGCCCAAGCTTGGCCACCTCTTGATGCCGTCTGCAAGACCATCACAAGGGCAATCTTCCACTTCATCTGGGGCTCCAAAATGGACAGAGTGAAGCAATCGATTATGTACAAGGATCCCCTCAAAGGTTGGAAAGGGATCCCAGATATCCCCACCATGCTGTGAGCCTTCTTCGTTTGTAATTTGATCCGCAGAACTCTTATTGAAAAGAACATTTGCTCTGCTGGGAAGTCCCTGTCTCGCTTTTTCCTCCTGCCTCTTTGGAGGACCCTTGGTTGGGACAAGTGGGACAGCTCCTTCCCTTACAACTGGACTACACTTTGGTTTTACCTGGATGTTGGACAATTTGTGAGGGAGCACCTTCTGGAGGGACTTAAACTAGAATTGTGGAAGCCAAAAACTGTCCACAAGCTCATCAGAGCAAAATACATTATGGAGTCTGTTCCAGGGCTCCCTGTTGCTACATCAAAACACATGTGGGAGAATGTGGCTTCTAAGAGACTGACTAAGAGACACAAAGACATTGCATGGATGGCTATCCAGGTAGGTCGGCCTTTCAGGACATTCATACACTCCTGGAACCTGTTCAGATATGTTCACTCTTTTGTATCACCAGAAGGGAAACAGCACAGCATATGTTTTGGTACTGCTCCACTGCACATTCACTATTGGATGCCTTGGAACATGAACTTAGGGACAGTGTGCCCAGGACTTGCCTTTCATACCATTCGGTATTTTATGCATTTTTTCCTGGGACCCACATCATTGGGGCAAACCAGGAGTCCTGACGCCTGATGAACTGTTTTAAGGACGCTATCTGGCTTGCCAGGAATCACCTAATTTTGAAACGGACCATCCATGACTGTCACAGGCTGATCCACAGCCTGCTAAGTGACTATAACACCCTTGACAATCCTGAGGAAGAGAAAGATGATTGATTTTTGTCTCCCATTTATCCTTCTCTTCCCTATGTGTGTTTTTTATCATTAAAACCTTTGGCTTGTGCGTCTCCTCCGTTAAACCCCTCCAACCCATCCCCCTATTACTGGTTGCAGTGTTATTGAATGTCATGCCTTGTTTATGCACCTTTCCCATATTTATGTCTGTCCTCAATAAAGCTTTGGGCTCGTGACTTTCCCACCCTACCCCTCTCACCTACCATCCCCTCACATCCATTGTTTTTTTAAAATGTGATATTGTTTAAGTTTGTATGGTTAGTACAGCACTTGATGTATAGTGTATGAGGATATATCTTGTACTGTATGCCTTGTATTGTACTAAAATGTATGAATGATTATGTTTAACGGTGTACTGTGTATACTTGAATGCATTGTATCATGTGTTTTTTTGTACCTTTATACAAACAAAGTTACTTTTTCAATCAAAAATACATAAGAAAAAATTGTGTTTGGATAGTGTTTTTACTAAAGGTTGTTTTTCTCTTTAAAAATCAAATGGAAATGTCCTTTTCTGCCCAAGTCCAAATGTAAATATTAATTAAGTAATGCAAATAGATGGCTGTGACTTCATATAATATAGCAGCCAAAATAATTATTTACTAAATATTAATTAAGTACGAAGTACTATTAAGTCAGTGAGAGGAATCAATCCACAATCAGAAGCAGCTAGCTAGTGCTGTTGATCACCACCACCATCATCATTTCATCTTGTTGCTTAAGCAATAGATACACCTCTTCACAGGTGTATAGCCGTATGTATCTAGATCTAACTCTGTAGCAATTACATGAACATGTCCGTATTGTACTTTGTCTATGCTGGCTCGCCCCATCCCTCTCTTCTTCTGCCTCTTCATGTATAAGGTGTTGTAAGAGCAACTAAATCTTCATACAGACCCTGCTTATGCATTTTTGGGACTTGCCAAAGATTTGTAGAACCAGATTATTCTTCCTTGACACATTAAAGCAGCAATATTATTAATTAATATTGAATAAAAGATTAAAAAATGTCCCTGTCTCTTTACAGAGTTCCAGTGAATTAGAATATCCACATTACCTAAAATAGTAGAGAGCCATACAGGTAGTGGAATAAATGGGAAATACCTACCAATACCCTTGAATTATTTTGCTGTTAAATGTGAAAATCAATAAATAATTTTCCCCTTCCGAATTTATATTGTAATGTTGCATGTCCCGATTGTTGTTAGATAAATAGTGGCTTTATCCAGTGCACAGTACTAAGTCACAGCCTGGTTCAGAAACACAGCCATCAATATTAATAACATGGTATACTGAAGTTCAGAAATGGATTCCACTTAATCTGATGCTTTTGGTTACACTACAATGTAAATAATGACAAAGCAATTAAATGCTATTTTGGAACTGGCTAACAGAAAATGCTTTTGCTTTTAGTTTCACAAGTTACAGACTGGGACCAAGGCTGCCAAGAAGAATTCAGGGTCCTGGTACAACAAATTCATGGGGCCCCCCTTATAGTCGAGTATGCTAAAAAAAAAAATTTTTTAGGAGGTGTGGTCATGCATTTGGGGGCGTGGCAAATGTGCCATTGGGGCGTGGCTAACGCATCAAAATCACTAGGCTCTGAGTTCGCCTGAGCGTCACATATTTCAAAGCACTCCTGACTTTCAGGACATCTAGCACCACAGTGTAGTATATAAAGAATGCAGTGTGTACAAAAAGAGTTCAGTCGTGGCCTGCACCTTACATTGGGCAGAACACTCACCAAAAATTGTCATTGTCCCTACTAGAATTCCAACATTTCACATACTGTCCTCCTCTCTTCTACCTGTTCTTCTCACTTTCACCACCTGTGGCTGCAGGTTTCTTTAGTTGCGGCTTGTCTGGATCCTGGAATGCTGGGGACCCTATTTGGAAAAAAATGTCTACATTTAGATAATTCCAAACAACCCTGGCGTTAAATCAATACCACCCACGATTAATAATTTGGCCTTCCTCCAGCTCCAACATTACAATAATGTGCCCCTTCATCATCACCATGGCTTATGATCACACTGCGCCCTCCATGCTGCTTTTGCCCCTTCACCTGGCTCCCCTTCATCACACTATACAATGCTGCTCCCCCCCCTTTTTCAATCCCACTGTGCCATGCCTCCCCCCCTTTTTAACCCCACTGTGCCATGCTGCCCCCCATTTTTTAACCCCTCTGTGCCATGCTGCCCCATTTTTTTACCCCACTGTGCCATGCTGCCCCCCCTCCCCCCATTTTTTAACCCCTCTGTGCCATGCCCCACCCGTTTTTTAACCCCTCTGTGCCATTCCCCCCCCCCTGTTTTCCTCCCTCTACTTACCTTTTCCTTTTCTTCTCTCTTCTTTCTTGGTCCTCTCTGCTCCTCTTTGCTCCATTCAGACTGAATGCCTTGCGTCACATGATGACGTCACGCCCGACATTCAGTCTGAATGGAGCAGAGAGGAGGGACGCCGGCGCCACTATCACGTGACTATGTTTAACTTTTTAACTACCCTGACCCCCCCACCAACGACTGAGCCCCCCCGTCGCAAAAAAAATAAAACAAGGAAAAAAATTTAGATTTGAATTTTTTTTTAGTAATTAGTACCCGTTCCCCCCCCTCTCGGCGGCCCTGAATGGGGCTGGTAATTCTTCAAGATCCGGCACGTCCAAGCAGTCAATGGCTTGCTGGGACTTATAGGTCCACAGTTGTGCTTAATCTTCCTGTGCCTGTTGAAAATGCATTGCCTATCCATTGCCTATCCAAATGAATGGGAAAAAGCAGTGATTTTGCTCTATAGAGTAAAGTGCCCAAAATCAGCTGAAATGAAAATAAATTGATTTTAATTGATTGAAGAGTTTTGGGAATTCATTTATGATTTATTTATGGTGATGTTTTAACTTCTGAACAAAATAGCCCATATATAAATCTCTCCATTTAACTAAAGTAATATTATAATTAACAGTGGTTTTGGACAATTAATAATAAAGCAGGAAAAAAATTCTCTTATTTTCATTTGTATTATTACTTTGTGTAAATTATATCTTGTATGATAAGTCTTTTGTCATTTCAATAAAGATAAATAAAACAGACCCACAACAAGACTAGAGATAAAAGTCAACAAAAACAGTAAATTGGAAAGCAATACTCCTAGGAGTACTAATGAGCAACATTTCAAGTGCAGCTAATGTAATTAAAATGAAAAAAACATTGTTCATTGCTCCATTGTAATTATAAAATAGCAATCATGTTAAGTATACTTTAGATTATTGGTACATGGGCAAAAGGTTGGTATATTGTACTGGAAATTTAGGCTCAATATATATTACAAATCAATAATAAAGAATTGTGCGTTGCACAATATTAAACTGCATGAATCTATGATACACTTTAGAACTATATTGTTTGATGACTGATTTTCTGTTTGTCATACGTTAAATACATTTTGCAGCCTGGGAACAATACAAATGGTGCAATGTATCAAACCACCCAGAAAACCTTCCCAAAATGCATGTTTTTGTAGTATACCCTACTGAGATTTTAACATTTTCTTAACACTTTAACCTTTTCAAGCAACTATTTTGTGTACATTTTGTAGCACTGCACAGCTACTGACTGTATGAACATATTCTCTCTCTCTCTCTCGTCCTGTTTAAATGAGACTGGACTCCATGTTTTATTTCATTTAAGATTCACAGCACAACAGTTACATTGTGCCATCCTTAGCAGCAAGTCAACAAGGACTCAACAGCTGTTTCGGCACCTTTCACAAGGGCTGCCATGACTTGCTGCTATGGATGGCACACTGGAACTGCTTTGCTGTGAATCTTAAATGCCATAAAACAAACCATTTTTATGCACATGGAGTTCTGGCATTTCGACAGGATTATTTATGCATTGCATCTAACCTGGCATCCATGATTATTGCATATATATATATATATATATATATATATATATATATATATATATTTATACAAAAACAAACCCAAAATATGAACTTTATTCTATCCACAAATAACAGACTGAATAAATTAAATCCAACAAGACGATGTAAGCATTTCCTTCGAAACGGTCCTTACTGTAATATGTGCAGTGAAGAGCTACGGTATATTATAAGCATCTAGTACAATTAGACGCACTGTCAATTAATATTGATTGCTTTCTTTAGCAGGAACATTTTTACCATTCTAGAGATGTTGGAGAACTGTGAAAATTTATACATCTATACATACACAGTGGTTTCACTTATGGTATTTGAGCACTATACGTAAAATGCAAAGAATTTATATAAAACAAATCTGCTAATAACAATCACATACCTTCTAAAATTACCAATTTTAAAATCGGGACACATTAGGCCATGTTCACAATTCACAGAAAGCCAAGCTTATATCCACTCAAACTGCACAAATTTCATAAGTGGGCCAAGATCTGGACAGGCCACAACAATTTAGACTGTCAGTAGGTGTATAATCACAGACCTGTACAATTTTTAGGTTCGAAAGATAATGAGAACTAAAAGCATTTGATATGAAGTTGCCGTCATAAAGTAAAATTGTTCCCCAATATATAAAAGTTTTCTTGTTTTTAACTCTATTGGTGACTTCAAGCTACGAACCTCTCTCTCTGATATGGCTGATAGTGAATAATGATAGATTGAACTCAAGTGCATAGCAAATGTAAATGCAGTTCAAGACTAAGGTCTGTCATAGTATATGATCATTTACATATTTGTTAATAGTAGCTATTTTATGTAAGTCAATTTGTATTATAGGTTTAGTGATCCTTTAAATCTACTTCTTAGTGCTAAAAAAGCTTTTTTCAACCAAACACAACGCAGACACAGGTTATTAGAAAAAGATTTTTAAAGTTTATGTTGAAAAAGTGTAGGTGACATTTTCAGATCTTCTTGCATGATAAGTACTGTCGGCATAACAGGAGTCACATAACAAGCAATCATCTGTTTGCTGCCCTTCATCAGAGAGGTCGTCACACATTTTAAAAGCACTGCAATTGAAAGGTATCTTAAATCTTAAAAAAGTCATCACATTAAACTTTGAGTGTCAATTAATGACACTACGGCTTTACAATACCTTGTAGGTTATTTGTAATACTTGTGTAAGAAGATACCGAGGCAAACCTTTACTGCAGTAAAGGCTCTTTGGGTTATTTGTGGAGAGTCTGAAAAATTAGTTGAAAAAAATATGTTACTGAAAGTGATCTGCTAATCATACTTTATTTCTCAGTATAAATTATCCTTCATCAATGTAAATTCTACATCTTTTTTAAATTGGACAATAACAAAATCTTAGGAAATTAATTGGATTTCCAAAATGATGAATCCTTTGCAGAGTGCGAAAGAAGTCAGAATTAAATCAATTAACATTCTTATTGATTCTACAGTGAGAAAACCATACACATATACTCAAATGTCAAATAAATATGAAATAATATGTCCGCTCTACTTTGCAGTTCTATACAATGTTGAGACTGCAGAAATGCAAAGTTAAAAGAGTGCCTCCTGACCAAGAATGGAACAACACTCTGGAAACTTTGCTACTATCTACAACCCCAAACATTAAATAAACATATTGAAAAAAACAATACTGGAATGGCACAATTGCTGACCCATTTCCCCTCTCTTACAATAAATATATGCTATCCTAATTACACTCTCCAGTCTTTTCCAGCCAGTACATATGGGGAAATGTTCTGATTCTTAATAGGTTTATCAAATATGCATGCTTGTCCAAAATGCACTAATTTGGGGCTGATCTATATAATTTCATCTGGAGCTTTCCCAAAAAAACCATCTTATTTCAAATAACAACCTACTTAGCTAATTGTCAATTAATGTCTATGCCACCTGAATGGGCAATTTCAGTTATCACTGAACTGGCATTGGAATGGTACAGGTGGCAAAAAAATGCTAGCTTGCAGCAGCCTTTGGATATATGATGCAACCCCCTCTTTAACAGTTTCTGATGAGTTGAAAGTCTTTATTTGCTATATAGATTGGCTAAAGGCCTTCTATGACATCATGTATCTATTTATATGAAAATGAGCAAATTTTTACATGTTCCCACACTGATTATCCCAGTGATTGTCAACCTAATACACTTATAGGGTCACAGGTGCTCTCTTTACCCTTAATCTTAGTAACACGCTAAAACAACACATTTAATCATATGCACAGATACGTATCTGTTATAACACAACAGCGGCAATTTTAAATTAAGAGAAACATGTGTTACAAACACATCTGACAATTCAATGTGGTGGATCGTAAAGCTGAGAAAATGACTGACCGGGCAAAAAGAAGTAAAGAGCTGGGGGCTGCAGGTGAAGGCTTGGAGTACATTCTTCTCTGAATATGCATATTAAGTTACATGTGCCTTGGAGAAACGATGTTCTTCTGGCTAAAACCCCAGCCAAGGTTGTAGTGCTAGATACAGGTCCTCAGCTTTAGTTAGTCAGCTTTAGGCAACTGCTTAGAGCGCCAATGAGGCCAAACAGTAAAATTTTGAATGTTTCTGAATGAGACATTCTTATGTCATTGATGCTGGTGCCGGCTGCAAAGCTTAATTAAAGTTATTTCAAAATCTGTCTGGCCCATCGCACAGCTTGCTACTTACCCGGTGTCATCTGTTCTGCCTGATATGTCAGTCTAGCTCAGGCATTGTGCAGGGTCAGGGTTCCCATGCCCACTGCATTTTCAAGTCCCCTACAGGCTCTGTCCCCTAGGGACACAGTCACCTTGGGCTCCAAACACCTCCAGTCTTCTGGCATCAGACCAAGGAGATCTGTCTATTCATGGCATCCCAAACCAACCATACTAGGTTAGATACTACACTTGAGCTTAGCCAGAAAGATGAATCGAGATTGACATTTTAATCTCAAACTGGACATTAGCATGTAGATATATGATAACTGGATGTAGATACATATGGTAACTGCTATATATATATATATATATATATATATATATATATATATATATCAGAGTTCTTTTGTTTGTGTCACAAGCATTACGGCACAGATGTACCTTAATCATAGCATATAAGTAAATGATGGTATTTCAAAGCTCTGCTCTTGGTTATCGATGAATGCTCTGCCCATCAAGAAGTGCCTAGTACTTACCTTTGAAGCTTTAAGTGTGCAGTCCACCTTTGTTTATTTACTTTTATAAATGTCTAACGCTATTCATTCATACTGCTGTCCATCCAATTACCTCTGCCTGTTACTGTAGCTTCACTGTTTATCATGGATGCCCTGTAATGTTCAAAATGCATTGTTGTGCATAGTCTTTGAAGTTTTGTAGTACGGGTACAGGCCACCTTCGTCTATCATCATCAATATTTATTTATATAGCAATAGCAAATTTCTTAGTGCTTTACAATTGAGTAACTACTTGTCTAAATATCTACTGATGCCTCTGTCCATCTGATGACCTCTGATTGTTTCTGCCTCCTTATTCTCCATGATTCAAGCTGGCTAACATTCCAAATTTAGTATTTACGTAGTGTTTAAACATTTTTATCTCTTGTGCCTTACAGTAAAAAAAAAATGTTGTTTAATTTATCTAATGGGCTTGCTTTAGTTGGTGGCATTGCAGCCATTGCAATGTTCTACATGTGGTCGCTGAATGTCGAAAATGTCCAGAAAAAACCTTCAAAAGCAAACACCCTTCTTTTCCACTTAATATGGACATCACTTAATGATCCTTAACAACTTTGCAAGTATTGAAAAATACAAAAAAGTTTAGAATATAGCAGTTTTTTGAAGGTGTATTGCTGCTGATCATCACACACAAACTCTCTTTTGTTCCTACTTAATACAGATATCACTGCTTTCCACAAGATTACTTTCACTAGAAAAACTTAAAGTTTTAAAATAAATAAATCTAACTTTTTTCATTCTGCTGCTAATTGTCATAGAGCAAAAACACAGTGTTTTTCTCAACTAAATATATTAGTTAGTTCAGAATTATATCTAACTAAATTAATATGCTAGTACTATATATATGCATTAATAACAACCAGTAACCACTACTCTGTCTAACCTCTCTGACAGATTGAAATTAAAATTAATTGATCAGTAAACTATTCTGGCTGACTGATCACTAAAGAACTGCTTTACAATATTTACAACTATTCTTTTGTTTTCTCTGTCCCTTTTTCACCCTGTCTAGCGTTGTATTCTGTAGCTTAACTTTAAACTCTATTTTCAGACAAGAGCAATGCAGCTAACATCCTCCCTCCATGCCATTCTAAAATAGCACATGAGAAAACAAGGGGGGGCTATATATAAAAAAAATATAACTCTTACGAGTTTTGCATCATTTTTTCTGCTGAAATTATGCTTTGCCTCGTTTTGAGACCTGAAATTGGTGCAAGTTATTCGAAAACCACAAATCTCGGGTCTGTCGGATTTCTCCAAATCCGAACCACTCATCTGTAATTAACATAGTAACATGTAATAACTCAGATTGGAAGGTGTTTTATAAATCAGATTGTTTTATATAGTGTTCCAGAATTGTGCCTCACATATCCTATCATCCTGGATCATGACACTTTGCTTGGCAGTTCATTTAGTTGATTATTTATGGCCTGCTAAACTCTCCTCAAGAGAAGGAGTGGCACAGTTGGAAAATAAACTAATTTTTTAAGCAGAGGCTCCAGGCTCTATTCCATTGTGAGCTCTATGTGACTTTATGCTGATAATGGTCAGTATCCTACACCATAAAAATAATATATATAGAATAGGCAGTCATTGGACTAGTACCTAAATATTGTTGTGTATGTATGGTATTGTTGTGTATGGTAACATGTATATTTACGTATTTAGTTTTATTACTGACATTTTGTATTATCTCTAAAAAGTGTGTCAGTCTTTGCACTGCTGAAAACCAAAATGAACACAGGCCCACAATCTTGTAAATGGTCACACACAGAGATTACACATGAGCTCTTTCCAAACCAGGAGGTGGCCATGCACATATCTAGGACCTGTGCAGACAAGTAGGAGCATTTGTGCAAAACTAAATGTGCAGTGCATCCACATATTCTGCTGTTTGTAAATAAGCCATAGAATGTTTTTCAATAGATCAGCTATTAGTATTACAAAACAATTTTCCACTATTCAGATTAGAATTCAAAATATTATTTTCAAATATAATAGAAAACTATGGAATAATTCCTAAAGTTAACATCAAAGGCATAAAACCATGCTATGTACAGTAGCTCCCAAATTGTAATTATACCTTGCTGATCTGACTACTCGTTAGCTACAACCATGTGTTTTCTTTCAAAAGTTTGAAATGAGGAATGTGCTGTGCCAGATACAAGAATTGTGCACTTGTTTAACTGCAGGTTGTCTGGCATTAAAATATATACTGATTTTCAGATATGAAAAATACAAATTAAGCATGTGTTTTTAATCGGTTTTTAGCAAGGTGAAATATAAGATCAATTTCAGGGGGAAATGTATCAATTAGCATTTTGTTAGTGGTTTTGAAACTGACACACATCTCTGTCGATTCACTTCCAAACCACTGTATGGGCCTGAGACTTCAAGGAAAGTTAGGCAAAAAAAGAAGTAAATGTTCTCTGGGACAAACCATGTTACAATGCATGGGGTGCAAATTAGTTTATTATTTTGCACATAAGGAAAATACTGACTGTTTTTTCATGTAGCACACAAATACTTGATAGCTTTATTTTTACATGGAAATTTAAAGTTGATCTAGGACATGTCCTACCCCAATTATAAATCTGTCCCCACATTTTAAATTTACCTCCCCCTCCAATGCAACATGTTTTTGCCCAGGTGCAAAGTTACTCCTTTTTTATGCTTTGCTCCCCTTAATGACTCAGGCCCATGCAGTGCAAATCGCCTGCAATGTCTAGTGACACCTAAATTGCATGCAATTTAACTCAAAATGTGAGGTTTAGGGAAATTACCATGAATACATAGTAAATAAATGGTAAAAAAGGGTAGAATGGTAAAAAAAATGATACAATGGTAAAAAAAAACCTACCTCCCGTGACATTACAAAGCATCGGTCTTACTTCTAGGGATGTCCACCCCAATGCTAACACCGGACACCAGTGTTTTATTTATATAGGGAGCATGAAGCATTCAAAGAAAATATTTGACACATTTCCCATATTTTTGTCTTAAAGGAACACTATGTAATGGTAATAATCAAGCATACTCAATGTTGCTTAATGATCACTGCTATTCAGTGACATAAGTTACCAATGCAAATGCAAATCTGTGTAAAACTAAGCCACATGTGTGTGTGGCCAAATTAGACAGATATGATCATGCAATGCTCAGACCAGACAACTAGGTCCTGTGTGGGTTGATTAGTATAGTTTTCTGATGCACTTGCTGGAAAATTCCTGTCATCAACTATGTTCATATAATTTCACCTACCAGAAATAAACTTGCCCTATCCCATTTTAAATGGTTGGTGCCTTTTCTTAAAAAATATGGTTCCAATATATAATTTTAAAGTGTAATTTTGCCACTCACATTTGTTTACTAGCAATTTATTCATTTACCATAATTGTTATGATGTGCTGATTGCACTTTACATTCTGGTGGATTCATTCTATTTTTATCATTCAAAACAGTCTTTACCATACAATATTTATTGCAAAGATTCTTATGTAGTTTGTAGATGTTGCAGTTGTTTGTAAATGACATAATTTAAATATAACCAAGATCTGGTTAAATATGCTACCAACTATATTAGGGAGTTGAACTGCTTGTTATTGCAGAATGAAATGAATATTCCTAATATAGCTTATATTTGCAAATCATTAAAATATTGATATCATATAGAAAGTAGGATCTTTGGATCTTGAACAAAAACTCTGCTTTACAAAAAAGTATATGGAACTGTATATCTAAAAGTGCAAGTTCAGCAATTTCCCCAATTGCAGTTAAAGCATTACACCTCTAGTGCTGACTGATATGGGCTTGTCCACTGTAGAAGGTTCTTTGATCAGCTTCGTCAACCAAGTGTATTGTAAAGGCCCCTCGTTAATATGCAATTCATTTCTGCCACATGCAATATAAAGCCAAAACCAAGGATTACAAGATATGTTGTTGTATAATTGAAAGCAGATATATAGATATATAGATATATAGGTCTATAGTAAATAGAGTTCACATTACTGTGTTATAGTGAATGGTCATTTTATATTATTGTGTATAGGACTGATCCCCAGAAGCCCTTATGTTTAATTTAGTTCAGGGCTGTTTACAGTTTAAAGTTTTGTGTAGGGGCACATCTGTAATGAAAAAAAGAGAGGAATTTGTGTCAGGAGGCTTCAGGTAAGAGGAAAGACAGCATAAAGGTCAGATTATTTGCACCTGTGGGTACACTATCATCATCATCAGCATTCATTTATGTAGCGCCACTGATTCCACAGCGCTGAACAGAGAACTCACTCACATCAATCCCTGCCCTATTGGGGCTTACAGTCTAAATTCCCTAACACGCACACACACAGACTAGGGTCAATTTGTTAGCAGCCAATTAACCTACCAGTATGATTTTGGAGTTATACTAATGAGAATGGATCACAAATTCAGCATTTACATTATAAAAGAGTAGAATATGTATCAGTTATGTACTGATGTAGCTCTGCGGGTCCTCAGCATGTTGTTCTGTGGGGAAGATAACTAACAATTACACACCAAGTAAATGTGTATAAGGTACAGAACTCCTGAGCCTAGTACCATCTAGTCTACATTCAGACAAGCCACAAGCAATAAAATTTTAGTTCAGTAGCATTGTGGTCTGTGTAAGCTAAAATATGCTCAGGGACATCAAACAGTGGGACTGGTCAGCACAGGACTGGACTAGTGGGGGGGACAAAATGGGCTAGAGTGTGCAGCACAAGTCTAGGGGTGATTTATTCATGCCCAAAGAAGCAGTGTTGGGACAAAGCCCACAACATTAGGTTGAATGCCATTTAACTGACACGTGACCAATAAACAAATAGTATTAGGGCTCCGAGCACTAATCTGAGGTTAATTTTAATATCCTTTTTCCCACAGGGTAAGAGGGGTAGATTAGGGCTCCTAGTGAAAGGTTGAAGGCCATTTTAAGATTAACACCTATTAAAATTAGCATGGGTCCCCAGCACTATCCCCAGCACTATCCTGGAAGCTAATTATTTACATATGGCTTAAACACACAAGGGAGGCAGATTAGGTTCTTGTGCATTAGAGTGAATGCCATTTTTCTGCCCTCTATGTGGAATCAGTGGTGGACTAGGGGGAGTTAGACTAAAATCCTCAGCACTAAGCTCCTCTTAGCTTTCTATACCTATTAAGTAACACCAGGGGAGTAGGTAAAGGTCCTTCATCATCATCATCATCACCATTTATTTATATAGCGCCACTAATTCTGCACCGCTGTAGAAATAACTCACTCATATCAGACCCTGCCCCATTGGGGCTTACAGTTTAAATTCCCTAACACACACACACAAACACAGACAGACCAGGGTCAATTTGTTAGAAGCCAATTAACCTACCAGTATGTTTTTGGAGTGTGGGTGGAAACCGGAGCACCTGGAGGAAACCCACGCAAACACGGAGAGAACATACAAACTCCTCACAGATAAGGCCATGGTTGGGAATTGAACTCATGACCCAAGTGCTGTAAGGCAGAAGTGCTAACCACTTAGCCACCGTACTGCCCTTACAACTAGACTGTGGCTCACTACAGTTTATCCTCCAATGTGCTAGGGGAGGTGTTTTAAGGGAAATTTGACTGCCCTGCTTCTAACACATCAGAGTAAGGCTATGATCTTCTTGTTGAAATTGGGAGATGGATGACATTTTTCCCCTGACACAGAACAAATAAGTGGACTAAAACTACAAGCACTAGGCTGGGGAATATTTATTGCTGCCCAGTGCATTAAGGGAGGAAGGCATGACATTTCACCAGCGCCACTCTAGTTAGGACCAGGAAAACCATCCCTGTGGAAAGTGATTTATAGCTTCAGGTGGGGCACGATGGACCTGGAGGCTGTGGAATATTTAATTATTTTCTTGGACCCAGTGTGGTATGTGTAATAGATCATTAAACAAGATCGGCCGGGATTTTGCGCAAACTATTCAGCTGATTCATTAACCTAACAGTATATTAGCAAAAGGGCAAATAAGACTATAACTTTTTATGTGATACAGTGGATACCCACTGTGCTGCAGCTTAAGGATACTTTTTGCTCATATCCTCAGACAACAAGAATGCTGTTTATAGCCTATGCTCAATTCTGATACAAGAAATGATTGGATAAAATGGATCAATATTTGACTGTTCACTAGGACCTACCGAAATAGGGAGGTTATGATAAAATATTAAGGACACAAATGACAAACAGATTGAAGCCTGGCAAATGTTTGAAAAATGTTAGCTGTACTTGTTAGAATACTAGTTATTCAAAATGTAGCTTTGGGGATAAAGTAAATGTTTTCCAAACCATGGTGACTTCCTCCAAAAATTACTTCAATGGCACATTTTGTTACAGTCATAAAAGCAACAGAAATTATTTTAACACAAAGTCTTCTATTCATCTGATACTCTGTAAGGAATCAAAAACTATATCTCAATAAGAGGAAGAAAAAAGATGTTTCTTAAAGTAGACAATGACCTATTTACATCCTTATTGAGCTATCCTCAGCCTTCAACACAGTATATATCTCATTACAAAAAAGTATTCTCATTAATCCATTGAAATACAAATTAATAATCATTTTAATTAATAAATTGGTGAACAGGGCTGTGGTGAGTGTTCATTTCATAAACATTTATTTAACATTTGTGTGTGTGTTTTATTTATATTTTATTAATATTTTTGTATAAATGAGCATGGTTTTACCATTATACTGGGACCACTGTGGTGGCAAATTTGACCCAATATTTATTATCACACTGGGGTGCCAGGAAGAGCCCTAGCACTCTTCATTGTCAGCATTGTAGTCTTTGGTATAGGGAAACACACTATTTTTAGAGCTCACTCATAGAGGCTTTAGTCACACGTTGACCATCCTGACTAGGTACCTGCTATGATGTAGCTGTAGCTTTCCATGTTATAGACAGTCTGGAGCTAGTTTTCTCTATAGTGGTGGGAACCCCCACTCAGGTTGTGCTCATTGTAGTTGAAAATGGGGAATGCTGGGCATGGGCCTTTTATGAAATAAAGGTCCATGCCCATTAGTTAATATAGCTCAAATTGGCAGCATTATTTACCCTCATTAGGTGTTGCACTTTAAAAGGAACTGGCCTAGTGCAGACAGTAATAAGAAGTGCTAGAAACTTATGCTGCTATAACTTGTTTCTCATTCAGTGAACTCCAAATAGTAGACAATTATAGTAGCAGTATCCCTTTATTTATGTCAACATTGTCCTCTATTATGCAAGGAGCATATTAACTACACCAGCAATGTCCCATATTGATTAGTCCAACAAATGAACATATTAATTATACCAACAGTGTCTCCATATTATTTGTGTCATAATTGTCTCTACAAATATCCTTAACTTGAAATGCCCACCATAAATCCACAAATGCATCATTTAACTTTTTGCAAAAATATTTTTATTAAAGCAAATGTATAGCAAATATTGATGAAATATCAATGCAGCATAATAGCAAAAATTGTATTTCTCACCAGAGCTCTGCTTTCCATAGTCTCATTTTCCTTTCCATATCCATCAGGAGGTCCTGAGTAGAGGATATTGTAGAAAAATAAAGTTCATATACCTTTTAGCTGTCTGTATAATGCCATTAAATGTATTAGGTATAGATGTAGCTTGTAATAGCATGTCAGATTGAGTTAGCAAATTATTTTACTGTAATAAAAAGTATTAATAATTTCCAAAATATATTTTGTTAAAAGGTCTTGGAATGTCATTTTATCTGTATTTTCATTGTTCAAGACATTTCCAAAATATTTTATTCCCCTGTCTTTCCAAATCTGAAATCTCTCTTCAAGCACTCCTGGAAGGAATTTTGGATTGTGAGTAATCACTGAGTGTCTACAGCAGGCCTAGCCAAACTGTGGCTCTCCAGGTGTTGTGAAACTACAAACTCCAGCATGCTTGGCCAGCTGATAATCAGCTGATAACTGGCAGGGTATGCTGGGACATGCAGTTTCACAACACCTGGAGAGCCAAAGGTTGGCCAAGCCTGAACTAAAGTGTATGTAGGATAATGAGCAGCCTTTCCAAAGCAATTTCCATGTTGATATTGTGTCTTTTAAAAAAATGTGTTGGTCTATATTGGGCTGAAATTCTTTCCATTTGTAGCTGACTAAATATAGAGAGGTTGGGAAATAAACTGATTGTCAATGGTGGGTAATCATGGAGGCAAACATGGTCATAAATTCTCACATCTGTCAAATTTATCCCCCCCCCCCCAAAGTGACATAGTAAATTTTTTTATAGGTAATTCAGAGATTTTTTATTTTTCCAGTGTGAGTAGGTGAATGCAATGTATTGGTACTGCTTAATTAGCTAAGATACGACCTGTAAAGGGTAAGGCTATGTACACACTACATGAAAACCAGCCTAAGCAATACTAATAGTAAAAATATTATTTTTAGACAGGATACTGGTCTTGGGAGCCTATCACAGCATGTCCCTATCCTATAACCACTGCCTCAGATTTTTGGATTTTCACCTTAAATATCAAATCTTAAATGGTTTTTTTTAAAAAAATATCTGCCAATGCTTTCTTCGGGTTAGAAACAAAGAGAATAAGAGTAATTTATCACCTTGGAAATTAGTACCACTGATGCTTTTGCAGCATATCTGTGTTTTTTAGGTAGCGTAAGGTAGTGGAATAACAATTGTAGCTCCTGGTAAGGAGCGTATGTGGCTACTGTGAAGCAGAAGCATTACACATATCTCACTGAAGACACTGCTAAAACCTTAATTCATGCACTCATCATCTCCCGCATCTACTATTGCAATTCCCTACTCAGTGATCTTCCCAAAATCAGACTGGAACCCCTACAATCTATTTTTCACGCAGCGGCTAGATTGATTTTTCATGCAAATCATTTTTCTTCTGCTGAGCCACTCTGTCACTCTCTACATTGGTTGCCTGTATTTCAACAAATCCAATATAAAATTATTTTACTAATATACAAGACCATCAACAAAATTGCACCGACATACATTTCCTCACTTGTCTCAAAATATCTCCCAACTCGACACCTCCGTTCTGCACAAGATCTGCGTCTCTCTTCCACACTCATCACATCCTCCCATTCCCGGTTACAGGACTTTTTTTGGGCTGTACCCACTTTGTGGAATTACCTCCCTCGCGCAGTAAGACATTCTTTTAGTCTTCAAACCTTCAAGCGTTCTCTGAAAACCCACCTCTTCAGACAAGCCTATGATATTCCTCAACCAGCATCTTAATCTCCCTAGGTAACCCTATTATCACCCTCTACACAGCCATCAACCCTCTGACCAACATTGCTGTGTGACTAATCACACAGCCCACTCAATACTTTTTACCTTTCCATTCTAGCTGGTCCAATGTGCAATATGATGTAGCACATGCCCTTGTGTTTCAAACTCCAATTGTCCCATAGACTGTAAGCTTGCAAGCAGGGCTCTCTTACCTCTCTGTCTGTATGTATTACCCATTATTGTTTTATTAATATTTGCTCCCAATTGTAAAGCGCTTCGGAATTTGCTGGTGCCAGATAAATAAATGTTGATGATGATGATGATGATGATGAAGATTGTCA
This sequence comes from Mixophyes fleayi, assembly GCF_038048845.1. Lineage (NCBI taxonomy): Eukaryota > Metazoa > Chordata > Amphibia > Anura > Limnodynastidae > Mixophyes > Mixophyes fleayi. The sequence continues at coordinate 133,042,202 of NC_134406.1, read as the reverse complement.
GCTATTTGCTGCCATTGATGACATTTTTGTGCATCTACCGGTGGTGTTGTGTGGTTGAAATAAACAGTGACAAGTAGAGACTGCTGTCAACCTATGACTAGTCATTCTAGAGATTGCTTTTGATCTTGTGCTGCATGGATACCAAGAGCAGGCTGGGCTGGGGGGTAGGGGGCACCTGCCCCCTGGGCTAGTTGTCACGGGCACTAGGAGTCTTGCCCAGGAATTCACCAGGTGACTGGGCTTACCAGAGTAGTGAAGCTCTCACAACGGTCCTCTGGTAGCGGGGTGACTAGTGGAACAAATATCACAGCAGATGGAGAGAGAATGCCAATAAATAATAGGAAAGTCAGTGACTTGCAGCAATCTTTGGTCAATGAATCAGCGACTAGCTGATATAATGGAAAGGCAGATTTGAACATGGAGATCAGGATGGATGTGAGTAGATGCAGGGAGGTAGCAGGGAAGTCAGTGGTCTGCGTACAGCAAGTTGTACCACTGCTTATGGTGAAGAGACTTGTCCAGGTGCAGGTAGGTAGCGGGGAAGTCAGTGGTCTGCGTATAGCAAGTTGTACCACTGCTTATGGTGAGAAGACTTGTCCAGGTGCAGGTAGGTAGCGGGGAAGTCAGTGGTCTGCGTATAGCAAGTTGTACCACCGCTTAATAGGTGAGGATGTGTACAAGTGTTGATGAGTGGAAGCATACAAAGATAATAGGATGCAGACACTGAGAGCACAGAGGAACTTGATCCCAATAGGTATGCAGCGTATCCAAGAAAGTCTATATAACGGTATGTGTGGCACTGCTTGGTAGAGACTTGCTCGGCACAGATATGCAGGCCAATAATGGATAGTCAATCACAGTTATGCATATAACGACTGAGGAGAACGGTTAATTCCAAACAGGTATGCAGCGTAACAATAACAGTCTATAGCGGGTATGGATACCGCTGCTGAGCGTGGAAACTTGTCCTAGCGGATATGCACAGTAAACGTAGAAAGTCAATAACAGATAGGCATACCGCTATTCAGTAGAACAGTCTGTCCACAGGGAGATGCAGGAACTGCAGAGACGCTGGACGGCAGAGACGAGTGTAGGAACCCCAGGTGAGTAGATCCGGTAATCAGAGTCCAGCTGAGGACACAAGCAGGAAACAGGAGACTGTAGCAGGTATGGAAACCAGCAATGAGTAGCACAGGGAATCCACAGGAACTGACGACACTAGTAGTACACAGGAGAGAGTAGCGGGTATGGAAACCAGCAATGAGAAGATCAGGAATCAGCAGGAAACTGAAGACACTAGTAGAACACAGGGAACACCTTCAGAGACTCACAGGGAATGAGACTCCAAGATCAGGCAATGAGGTAATGCACACAGGTGCCTTAAATAGGGAGTTGCCTGATCAACCAATTTGGATTAAAAGCAACAGTCACAAGAGTTCTTGGGAGCTGCGCATGCGCAGACCATCAGGATGGCGGACGGCTGTGGTTCAGGATAGGTGCCGGCAGGAAGGCTAGTGAGCCACGCACCAGCGCAGAGGCACTCACGGTCCGGTGAGTGACACTAGTCCTATAGTGGGCAACTTTGGGCTGGGTCACTGGGCCACCTTCATTTTTTCCCTTTAAAATGTTCCTAACAGGCTACTGAGTCAAATCTTGCCTCCTTCCCCGGGCTAAAATTTGCCAACCCCCCTTGATGGTTAATGTTGTGTTATTTGCCACCTCAGAGTTACTGTGCGCCCAGTATTTTTCTTTGGCATCATCCTCTCTGCTGGACACAGAGTCAGGACATTTGTTTCTCATGTTCATAGAAGTTATGCCAGCAGCTGCTGCCATGAAGGGGGTCACAGAGATCACAAGAGAATGAACATGACTGTTGGAGCAGATGAACTGAGATGGTATTCCAGTAGGTCTTCAAATCCACCCCAGCTCCTCTTCTACCCTGCTGCACAGTGTCTTCCTCTTCCTCTGCTGCCATACACATTGTACAATAAAAACAAAATAAAAACTAAACTGTAAGGTCATGCAATCAAAGTAAAACCATTTCTACTACTGATCACATGGTTGTCTGCACCACAAACAAATCCTGCAATACCCTACAGACAATAAGATTATTCAGTTGGGATGTGACATTTTTAAAATTAAATTGCATAGACAAAGAAAAATTTATGGAGTTACTCTGCATGCTGAGGATTTATTTGGATACAGTGTAGGTCAATTTTGAGTCCATTGCTCTTTTTAAGGAAAGAACCAATTCAAAGCAATACTGCTCTTATTAATATGGGCAGTAGTAATAAGGAACTTCTGAACAGTATGAGAGTAATGGGGCCTTATTGCAAACATTGTGAACAGGGGAGGGCTAGCAAAGTTTAGCCCGGGGGGGCAAGAGTCGAATCAGCAGTCTATATTATTGGAAAAAAATGCAAGTGGCCCAGTGACCCAGCCCAAGGTAGTGCACCATGCGACCGACCTGGGAGCAGATGTCCCCCTGCCCCCCAGCCCAGCCTGCCCCTGATTGTGAATGTGGTAGAGGTAAAAATTATGTGAAAAGGATGCTAAAAAATATTGAAAGGCTCACCAACCTTATGGGTGGAGGAAAAAAAAGTCCATAATTTATTAGAAATTTCTTTGTGTAGTATAACATGCTCTTCCTGTACACACAAATTAGACAATTAAAAATAGTTTAATCATCAATTATTTTGAAAATCAATATTTCTGAATGGCTTATCAAATCTGCTAGTGAACCGAATCTCAGAAGTTGTGTAATGCCAATCCTGAACTGCAGGGAGACAGTAACTGTATGATTTTGTGTTGATACAATTTTGTTATCTTTTGAATAAAGTGATAGAAATTTTAGACATGTTGTAGCAAAGGAAGGGTAGAGAGTGTTGATGGGATATATTCTTGCATAGCATATTTACATGTACACATTTATATATGCCTACAGTAGGAGGGAAAGTTATGAACACTCGTTTCTTTCACGGAATCTGCAAAATCACATGGCACTAAGAATAAAATGAAAGGTTATACTGGTTAAGATACACTGCCCAATTATAGCTTGCTGTCTTGCCAATGTTTATTATAGATTACACAAGTTGAAGTGACATTTGCTTAAAAACTTGTATAGCTGTATATTATTTCCATATGCTTGGTACTGACTGAAATTTATTTGGAATGCTTTTCTTATCAAATGCAACTTGACAGGTATTTGTGCAACTGGTTAATATCTATCTTTCTTTATGTTGCTGAGCAAAGGCACATATGGTGTAGATATAACAAATGCCTATATTCAATATGTTCTAAGAAAATCTCATTGCATACCAAGAGTTCAGCTGCAATTTAAAATAAGTAGTTGTAGGTAGTAGTAGTACAATATTGTTTTTGGCTTAGTTTACTAAACTGAGTTTTGTTGCAGAATGTAAAATCTCATAATTATGTTTTTTTTAACCTGAAAGGCAAACTTGCAAAACTACACTAATTTAATAGAGCTATAACTAAATTGAAAATAAAATATAACATCAGTTGCACAATCTAGAGCAACACAATATTATTTGCAATGATTTGCTTGTCCTTCATCGCTGAAATTGGCTCTGCCTTAAACTAGTTGAGGATGACCCACATCACAATCACAATCACTTCATTAAATAGTGATGGAATCTGACTGTAATGCCATCCCTACACACCCAGGGATTCCACCCCCAGACAGAAGTTCTGTGGAGATCAGCTTTTGCTGTTGCAACATTTGGTGTGTAAATCAGGGAGAGTAAAATAGAGTAAACTCCCTGTCAAAATGATAATTATCTAGATGCATGTTCTCTAGACACATAATGCATGCACATGTTGACCAGCGGTGCCATGCTGTTAAGCAATCCAGTATATCATCATATCTAAAGTATGGAATGTATCACTATTGGGGTAAAAGTCACTTGGGGTCTAAGGTTAGGTACGTACTGGCCCGATGATTGCACGAAAAACCTCCAATCAGTTGACATCCGACCATTTGGTCAGATATCTTGTGAGTGTGTATAGTGACACGATGATCTAAATTTGTCCTAAAGTGCCTATCATCATTTCATTTGGTTGGTCGTTCTGTTTAATATTTTACAGATTTGTGTTCTTTTCAGCTGATGTTAGCAATGAATATCCCGGTAAATAAATGTAGAGTGCTGTAGAAGGAATAATTCACTTGTTCGTTCTGAGACAGAATGTTTCGTTTCAGAGTTACAGAAACTAACTAAATTCGTTAGGACATGTGGATAGCTATAACAAGGCGTTTTAATCAGTGGGACAATGTCACAAGAATGAATGAATGAATATTGTGCTGTCATTCTCTAAAGGCTAGAGGACCAGATGAAGAGCACAGATCTGAAGTTAAATCTTGTCAGTGTGTATGCATGAAACGTCAGACTGATCAGACTTTCAGTTGTAGGTTCAATCGTTTGAGTTAACACATTGGTTCGAAAAATTTTCAGTGTGTACCTAGCCTAACAGTGATGCCAACAAGCACACTGCATATTTTTTTTATTAGTAAGCACTTACCTTTTCTCAGCCTTCTATTCATTTCTCCTCTTCCTCTTTGCTGAGTACTTACTCATGAAACACTTAAATCTCCAACTTGCCATTTCTTCCTGAGTCTCCACATTGTGCACTGCTCCAACAATTGTCTTTACCAATTACATGTAATGTAATATATATGCAAAATGCTGAACATGCTTTATTCTGATAGTAGGCACTTTGTCTAGCACTACTATGCTGTTCATTAATCCCACATCTCTCTGCATGACACAAGAGGTGGTATCTGATACCCCATCTGTAGCAACAGAGAGGCTGAATGAAAAATGTTCTAATAATCTAGATAAAGAGTGAATACAAATTCTAGACATTTTCCTTTTTCTGCTTTTATGGCAACATGGGGCTTGTGAGGAAAAACATTTGTATGAGGGATTGCAAAGAAATTATATTCTCTTCAACTGTAATGGACTTTTTTTAATTTATTAACACCCTATTATGGCAACACAAGACCTTTTGAAGATAAATTGTACAACTGATCCCCAGAGCAGAAGTGATAACATTTCTGGTAGCATAGGGGATGCAAACAAAAAAATAGTTAACAAATCCAAACAAAATGACAAGCCAAAGATGAATCATCACCTTTCCCCATATTGATTTTTATATATATTTCAAATTTAACATTGAAAATTTACAATCACAGCCATACTGAGGGCCAATTTATAAATAAATTAACCTAATAGTATGTCTTTGGATGTGGAAATCAGTGAAACCTGCACAGAGAGAGGAGGACACACGCATAGCGTCCTAGAACCAAAGAACACAGAGCTAAGAGGCAGCAATACTAACCACTCTACCACTGTATATGCAAATGATTAATCATTTTATGTGCAGCACTATGAATTTAAGTATAAATGAGCAAATATGCATCAAGTAAAAAATATAACCATTGCAAGAGCCCCTTTAACAAAAAGTACATATTTTACCAATGTACTCAAAAGAGAGGTGAGTATACAAAGGGGTTGAATGAAAACATAGCTTTAGGTCACATGAAATAAATATAATTCAAGAAACAGAAAATAACAGGTATGTTTATTTGAATTCCTCACAATTACTATACGTGGCATGAAGTACTATGTAGATTGTATACATTTTTGCGAGGTACTGTACACTATATTATTTCCCTTTTGTTGTACTCATAAGTAAATGGTTTGTTCCACTTCAGTCAGTATTTTCAGAAACACAAATAAGTTACAATAGTTATGAATGGATACTATGGTGTAGCGGCAACTATCCTGAAAAGAGGTTCTCTAATATTTCTAAAACTTGTGATGATACTCTTTAACTGGTTAATTAACTTTCTTGCTTATTTAATCATAATTACAATACTATGTAAATAGAGGTGATTATTGTTATACTGCTTAATTCCTTTGTAAATCCCCATTAATACAATGGATTATCACTATCTTAAATATGATAAATAATGTTGATTCTAATGGTTGAGGCAATGTGCAGATTTGTATGGTAGCCTACTAACTGCATGTCCGAATAATAATATTGAGGCAATTTTCAATTATTCATATTCATATATTATACATATGTAAAAGGAAGGTGTACAAGGAAGAATATTCCTAGTCATGTTATTATTATACATGTCAGTGTGGAGATAATCAGATGTGGATTCCAATTTTAGTACAACCTCCAGCCTTAGGCCAAGTGCAATTAGCTATAGCAAGTGTCATATCATGCGTGAATACACTCAGGACTTACAAATATATTCAGCCACAAGCTGTTCAAAGGATTATGGTATGAGAGTGTAGTGGGATAGACTTCCTATAAGTATGCACTCATGTGTTGTGAGCTGCTGGAATGTAAACATCTTCAGCTTAGATTGTTGCTGCATACGCATAGTAAATTGGGAATCGGGTTAAATTAAAATAGCCATCTATCTGTATACATTTCTGCTGTTAACAGCACTTCCAGAACTGATGCATAGTTTGAATCAAGTTGTCTATAAACACAATTTGAATATATTGGTAGATTATTCAATTATACATAATATAAGTGCTTTTTGTGTATGTATTATTGCATACTGGATACATGCTTGGAAAACTGCATGTAATATGTTGCAATAAAGTAAACATTACAAACAAAATAATTAAATATTGTTAAAAGAGGAATCACTTTACAGATATTTTGTGTAGTCTGTCTTTTGTTTCATTTGAAGCAAAGTTAATCTGATCAACAGTGATCAAAAGTAAGTGAAGATCCTTATTTCTTTGAAGTAGGATAGATAAATAGATAATCCTTCTAAACAATATAAGGATGTAATTCATAGGCTTTTAGAACAGTAGAAGTCATTGTGAGGGAGGATTTGAATTGTTTTTGGTTTTAGCATAAAATGGTACAGACAGGTGCAGGATAAAGTCATGTATTGATATATTTACTGTAGATTATTTATACTGGAAGATGAATTAGTGAAGTGTCTAACAGATATATTTCCACTAGACATCAAGGCACTTTGTTACAATGATTTTTTACAATGGTTTTTTAACTGTTTTTCAACAGAAATGGTACTTGGTGAGTCTTTTTAATAGTATGGAAAACACTTTAACAATTTATTTGTGATCATTAATTGTGCACATGGCAATATTACAAATGTAGTAGGTTTCATTGTACTTGGATGTGGTAGTTTACTAGATGCTACAACAGATTTCAGTACATCATCATCATCATTTATTTATATAGCGCCACCAATTCCGAAGTGCTGTACAGAGAATAATTGTAATTCACATTAGTCCCTGCCCTGTTGGGGTTAAATTTTTCAGCAGCCAATTAACCTACTAGTATGATTTTGGAGTACATACAAGAGACCGTGTACATCTCTGGCTGATGAGAATGGATTATTTTAATGAGTGAATGAATAAATGAATGAATGAATTCATTAATACATATAGAAATAAAGAAATTAATTAATGTATTGGTTAAAAAGTTAAAGTTTTTTAATCTTGAGAACAAAACTTACCAGGAGGTATCCCAGCCCTCCAGACAGAAAATACATCCAATGGGAGACCTATAAACAACAAGGAGTAGCTGCAGAAATCTCATGGCTGCCTCCCAAAACAGTGCTACAAAAGAAAATAGTTGCTCCCTTCAGTCAGCTGCCAGCCAGCAAAAATGCCAGCCTCTAAAATAATAATAAAAGCAGGAGTCTTAGCTGCATATATTTGTAAATGCATGTGTGAACCCCCCACAAATATAGGTGCTGTAAATGGGATATATTTTCCACATTGTTGCATCTTGGCGGAGAAATGCATTTTGATGTTCACTTCAAGCAATGTAACACACAGAAATAGTCCATAAGTTAAAAATGAGCCTGAACCAAATAGTATTTTAGAGAGAGAAAAAAATGTAAAATTTCAATTAATGTAAGAGGTAGTTCAATGCAGTAGTCAGTTGAACTTTGTGCAAAAGTGTAAGCATCACATCAGTATACTGCCTCTCTACCCACCTAGCACCGCTTCTATTTTTGAGAAGAATCTGAGAGCTGACAATAAGCATGCATCTGAATGTGCACTGAGTGGATCATTTAGATAGACCTTGTGCAAAACCAAAACATTTTATAGTGGGTGCCTAGGGGCGGACCTAGGCTATTTTGCTAGGGGGAAGGCGATTTAGTGCCAAGCCCCCTTTTTTGACAGCCGCACAATTCATTGATGTGCCTGTCGGCAGAGACCAGACAGAGTATGCTGGCCGGCCACTCTGATTGTAAAACACAATCAGCTGCCCCCCCCTGGATCCACCGGTGTGTGTACCCACTGTATTTTGCAAATAAGGCTCAAAGAGCTTGATTCATTATGGAACGTAAGTCACGTTGCCCGCTGTATTTCGCGTAAAATTACTCTGTGCATGCTCACAAATGAACTTTATGCCAGTGAAGATGAGTGCATGCAATTAATCTTCAAATGCAAATGACACTTCCAAAACCCTATGATTTGAGGGGCGGAATGGGGGAGGGAAGGAGTGTATGCATGTAGAAAATGTACAGTAAGGGCATGCTACGGTCAAGCGCAAGCACATTCATCCAATTTAAGCTCTGGGCATCTCACAGTTATGTGATTTTTAGCCGTATCACTTGTATCTGCTATAGGGCAGGTGTAAGTGTTGATTGATAGTCATGATGACTACATGCAATTGACAGAACATGTGTTTGCAATTAAGAGCAACAGTAAAAATGCATTTTATGTACAGTAGGCGTAATAATATCCTTGTATATGTATTTCATGTTTTAAAAAAAATAAAATAAAAATTGTTTTTTGAATGCATTTTTATTAATGACTGTTAATACAAAATATGTTGTTTACTTTTATACTGAATAAAAAATGTTTGCGTTTATTTCTGATTGCAAATTATTCTGATATGCATTAGCATAGACTTTCTTATTTTAATTTTTATAAAACAAAACATGATCCTTTATGTCTGTTACTTAGATGGTGTGTGCAATTGTTCATTTAATTATGTTCATTAATACTTTAGGTTGCCACTAGTGCCTGTGCTGTGCTATATGTGTGCTTCAGTCTGAAGTATGCCTTACTGGTTGGACAAATGAGCTGCCAACAGTAGGGTCATGAGTTCGAATTCAGAATCATGCCTCTATCTGTGTGGACTTTGTATATCCCCATGTTTCTCTGGATTTACTCCAATGTGTCACTTATAGAAGAGTACGCTAGTATATGTTTTTGTCGTTTGCTCTGTCTATAGAGTATCATGCATATTTATGATTGTGAATTCTTAACTGTGACATCCGCATCCATGGTTATTTACAATTCAAAATTACAGATGACACATTTTTCATGTTGGCGAACAAGAGAATGTGTGTGTGTAATTCATTATTTTTTATCCTTAAACCTTCATATTTGCAGCAAATGCATGTGTTGTGTGGTATTTTAGGAGCACTCTAAACTTGGTTTATGGTTTATGTACTCACATTATTTATTTTTACCTAATAGGACTTTTAAACATGGTGCTTGTCATTCAAGTCTATATAACGTATGCAATGCTAAATTAGCAGCTTGCCTTAGTGGTTAGACAATCCACTTTTCATCAGTGGGGTCATGAGTTAGATTCCTGACCTATCTTGTGGAATATGGCTACATTGCATGCTAAAATTTGTGTTAAGCGTCAACAAAGACAAACACCTATTCCAAATAAAGTGAAAGAAGCCATCCAAATAGAAACAAATTACGATAAAAGCAAAAAACACCTAAGTACCCCCACCCCAAAAAAAAACATAAGGCAAAAAATGACAAACAATTTTAAGTCTAATTATTATTATTATTAGATAATACATAAATTAATTTTTATATCAGATTATTTAAACTCTGCATCTACCAAATATTTAGGGGTATAATATATAATTGTACAATTATTGACAATAATAAAAATTATAAAAGTAAAATAGTTTATTATGAGAGAAGTTTATGCTCAGCTTTTTCTTCTTGTCTATATCATGCACATATTGTTTCAACTTGCATGTTGGCTTAGTGGTTAGACAATCCACTCTTCAACAGTGGAGACCAGAGTTTGAATCCTCACCAATGCCCCTATCTCTCTGGAGTTTATATATCCTCCCCATGTTTGTGTGTATTTCCTATGTGTCCCTTACGCAAGAATACACTTTAAGTTCGCACAATTTTAACAAATTAAGCTGTTGTGCTTTCATATTATTATTAGCGTATTATTAGTTGTTTTTTACAAATATCAACAAAGGTATAGGCTAACTATTAGACAGATCAACCACTTGACATTGCAATTTATTACAACTGTGGTTGTAATAAAAAGAGTACACATTGTTTAATGTTTTATATAAATAGAGAATAAAATAGAAAAATATTTTTTTTTTCTTCCGTGAAGTGTATTAAGATGTATGTTGTGCGTATTTAGTTGTGAGTGTTTTAAATGAACAATGCTTTTTGAAACGTTTAGTGTTGTTATTCAGCGCTGCTGCTCTAGCTGCTTTGGACTTGAACATGACCCTGAGCTTCCTTAACTTTAAGCAAAAAGTTAAGATAAAACTTTTAGCATTTCTTCTTAACTAACTGCCGGATCCAGAGGTAAACGCCTACTCTTCTTCAGTCAGTACTAATAACGCCTACTCTTCTTAACTCAGTATGGATCTCCGCCCATTTCCCTCCCATTTCCAACCCTTTTCTCTTAAGTGTTTGGAGAACTTCCTAAGTGCAGTTAAGAAGGATTTTCATCTTAAGTTAAGAAATTCTTAGCATACACAACGGATCTTCCTTATTAAGTCCCTGTTCTGGGCATACGCAGAGAAGATTTTCGTAAGATCTGCAAAAAGCAGCAGAAAAGATCAGTACTGAATCAGGCCCTATATTATTAACAGATGTATTTACTTTTTTTCTGTGTGTACTGATGTGACTTTATTTTGCATATATACATTGTCTGTAACCTGTAGTATGTTCTGTCTTTGTGCATAAAGCAAGTGCCATATAAGCAGAGTATACTTATACCTGTATTCAAATGGAAAGTTTATTCAGATCCACTTGTACTTGAAGGCATGCATGTGTGTAATTCCATACGTTCTAGAAAAACGCAAATTGCGTTAATTTTGTGTTCCTTGATGAATCAGGCCCAAAGTGTTTGCTTTCACTGCATTCCAATAACCCACTGGTATGTACAAGAAAGTAATGATTACAGAAAGGTCTATATAAACCCTTATCTCTGACAGTCCTAAAGCAATGCTCAAACCAAGCACCACTCCTCCACTGCCTTTTGTTTTCAGTAATAGCATTATCATTGGCTTCATGGCAGCACCCCTGTTTCTTTACATCTATTTTTCTCATGTCACATGAAACACAACATGATTCCCTCATACTCCACTCCCCAGACAGATATCTGCTGCTCTCCTCACTGAGTGAAAGAAGAAGTGCATGATAATTGGTCTGCATCTTGACCATGTAACCTTTTCTTCCCTCATTTGTGCTGTGTCCATTTGTACTCCAAGTGTCATTTTGCTTTTCACAGAACACTGAAAAAGAGATGACAGACCTACCACCAATCATTGATGACATACCAATCACTGTGCACTTCCTCCTTCTCCCAGTGTGCAGTGAAGGTCTGGGCACTCCTCGTGCACGGATTGAAGAAGAGCGGGCATAATGATCACACTGTCCAATCACTATGAATATATATTATATTTTAAGCTACCTTATCCACATTTTGTGAATGTGAAAATATAGGCAATAAAATTATTGAAAATAGTAAAATTTAAAAAGAGAGAAAAATAACTGATTACGTTTAAGGGAATGTGGTTTGTTGGATTTGGCAGCCCTGCTCCTTTGACAGCTGCCGTATCTGCCCCGGTCATAATCTGCCCCTGTAAGTGGCAACAGATATAATTTAGCTTCAGGCAGCTACAAAGTCAAAAGTTCTCCGAAGTAAAAAAAAGTAAAATTAAATTCTAGTGAAAGTAACAAAATAAGCAATATATTTATTCTAAGCATAGAAGTTATTTATGTAGTCATGTGCATAATCATGTATCGTCAGGAAAATAATTTTTTTAAACTAAGATGTCCATCTTATTCCTGGTACCTATATGTCAAACCATGTACAAAATACTGTTATTTTTTTATTTTATTTTTATTAAAGCCTGAGGTGCGTGACTCCAATCCAGTACTTACTTTGTGCTGGGGGCTTGGGGCTTTGGGCCATCTCCAAAAGGCCTCCCTATCCCCAAGAACCATAAGACCCCATATAGGGATTAGAGTCTTTAGACCCCCCTTCATCTTAGCTAGTGGAGGCCCATGACATCCTCCACCCTTGGAGTATAAAGGCCTCTTAGGAGCTAAGGGTCTTCAGGCCCACTGCCACCAAAAGGCTCAGGTGGGCCTCATGGGTCAACTGAAACCTTCCCCTGGTACCGAAGTCTTCAGTCCCCATAAGGAGGGTCCTAAATTCTGCCCCCCAAATGCCTGATAAAAAACACACAAACATAAAAAACTTGCACATTGAAGGCGTAGTAGTGCAAAGTGTAAATTAAATAAATAAGTGCCATATAGACCCCAGATTTTTGTCTGGAAGTATAAAAATTCTTCTTGCTGAAACCAAAAGGCTAGGATAAAGGAAATTTGTCCTAGCTTTGTAAAAGGTGGCATCCCAACACCTAGTACATTTTCGTACATAGCACCTCAGGCTTCAAGTGATCTGCCTCTTGGCCTGAAGATGAGTTGACAGCCCATCCCCTACCGGGGCACCAATAGGCCTCCGTGAGTACATAGACATCTATACCTGATATTTAGCCAAAACACGCAAACGAACTAGGCCAAGCCCAGATATCCTGTGGCTCTCCAGGTTTTGCGAAACTATAACTGCCACCATACCTTGTTGGCTATTGACTGGCAAAGCATGCTTGGACTTTTAGTTCCAAAACACCTGGAGAACCACAGGATGTCCAGCCCTGAACTGGACGATTACATTTTGGTGAAAATATTTTGTGTTGCACTAATTTGGCGAAAGTAATTAATAGAGAATCAGGTTTGCTTTTTCCCGATTTCTCTCATTATTTGCCAATGCAAAGCCCATGAGATAAAACTATGTGTAATTTAAAATGCTACAAAAAAAACATATATGACAATAAAAATAATAAAATATTTATTTGTGTAGAAAGGAATAAAAAAGGAATAAATAAAAATATTTCCTGTGAAAATGGCAAATCACTAAAACATAAAAAAATAATCTGGTCATGAAGAGGAGAAAATCTTACAGATATAAAATGGTGAAACAATTATTTCAATTGTTTTGAACACTTGGTTAGTTTAATTTTTTTCCACAGTTCTTTTTTAGTAAAAATGGTTCTCAGTTTTGACATTTTGTGACTTAGAATGTTACTCATGGAAAATGGCAGATGATAAAGCCTGTATAATTAATATCTGTTGTTGCTCTATTGACCTGCATTCCTAATCAGTTACCCACAGTAAGTCATTAACACTGACAAGATTACTAAGATTTATATAAGATTTATACCACTTACAAAACCACTGCCAATACGAACAGATGGCAAGAAATATCACTTTACAATTCACACACGGTGCAATAGGAGGAGCTCAAATGTAAATGCAACATGAAATATACTATATATATATATATATATATATATATAGTAGTAACCAAATTGACCAGGGAAATACATCTGGTAGCAGCCTTCAGTCAGTGTTGTGTGTTTGGTTGCTAATTGTCTCCAGCCAGCAAACTTAAACTTTAAGCATTTAAATGCTTTAATTGACAGGATAAACACTCAGAAAACTACTAGACCCTATGCAGGACACTGCCTCACTGCTTGAATTATCTCTAGTCAGTCACAATAGTAAACAGTCTCTCTTCTGTAGCATCTCTCTGTCTGCAGTCTCTCTGTAGGTCAAACAGTAGCCTCACCCTGGGCCCTCTGCGCAGTTCCTCTGAGCTTCTTCATGCTACTCCGCAGTAACATCACTTGGCTGTCTGCTCAGCTCTACACAAAGCAGGCTTCTTTCTGACCTCTGTACTGAGTTGCCTCTGAGCCTCTCTCCAGTCCTACTTCCTGCAAGACACAAAGCTGCTTTTGCCTGCAGGCCTCTCTCTATATACTTTCCCTTTCCGTGTGCACTCTGTACCACAGCCTGAGTCACTGACTTGGATCAATAAATCAGCTGAAACAGACAGAGATTTTATATAATTTACATGGTTATCATAGCACACATGCAGGTTATTTACTAACATTGTTAAAAAACACAAATCACATGAGAACCACAACAACCAAACAGCATTTAGCTTTTGTTTAGTGTGATTTATATAGTGAGAAAAGAAAAAGGATAGAACTGAGCTGTGTAGATTTACTATTAGATACCAATATACATTAATATCAAAATAACAAAGCAAATTAAAGGAGGGACTCTTATATATTACAATTTATTAGTATAAAAAAATTTCAAATATTGCAACACACATCCTAAAACATATATTATGGTATATAAATATATTGTATTATATATATGAAAAATCTAGGGCAAGTTCCAGCAATATAATCCAGAAAATATATAACCAACACAGTCTCTGTAGATGAATGATCTCCTAGGGAATCCTTAAAGCATTAATAATTAGGGATAAAAATTGATAAATCCCATTAGAATAATAAAGTGCTCACACAGATCCCACTGATGAAACAGATCGGAGATATTCAAACTAAAACAGAAGAGTCCTTGCAGTTCAAAATAGAAATACCGGTACCTTCAGGCCAGGTGTTGATAATATTAATAATCTTCCAAGGAAGTAAAGTGCAAGTGCGTCTTACCCAAGTTCAGTTAATGGCCAGCCCTCAAGAGGAACATTTATTTTAGCATGCATGCAATATCTTCACGGACATATTTGAAAAATAGTTACCACCTTGATCGCACTGATGGATACGTGCACCACTTGAATCTTCCGTTGGTAAGATAGCAAACACAAACACTAAGGTTTCGTCTTAAATGGTATCTTTTAGACAAGAAGCTGGGTCAATGCACCTGGAGTGTAACAGCTAACAGCTGACGCATTTCATCTCATCCAATAAGACTTTCTCAAAGCTGTTTATGCAAGACCAAATAAATCCTCTGTGCAGGGCAGCGATCGTTCTTGGACACTGTTATGTCTCTGCCTCTCTTTCGCCTTGTTTGGTTTAGGAGCTGCAGACTCTGAGATCTCCCGAACGATTGCTGCCATGCACAGAGGGTTTCTTTTGTCTTGCATAAACAGCTTTGAGAAAGTCTTATTGGATGAGATGAAACGCGTCAGCTGTTAGCTGTTACACTCCAGGTGCATTGGCCCAGCTTCTTGTGTAAATGTTACCATTCCAGAGGGAACCTTAGTGTCTTTGTGTGCTATCTTACCAATGGAAGATTCAAGTAGTGCATGTATCCATCAGTGCGATCAAGGTGGTAACTTATTTTCAAGTATATTGCATGCATGCTAAATTAAATGTTCCTCCGGAGGGCTGGCCATTAACCTGACTTGGGTAAGACGAACTTGCACTTTACTTCTTTGGAAGATTATTAATATTATCATTACCTGGCCTGAAGGTACTGGCGTTTCTATTTTGGACTGCAAGGACTCTTTTGTTTTAGTTTGAATATTTCCGAGCTGTTTCATCAGTGGGATCTGTGTGAGCACTTTATTATTCTAATCTTTATCCCTAATTGTTAATGCTTTAAGGATTCATTAGGATAACATTTATCTACAGAGACTCTGTTGGTTATATATTTTCTGGATTATATTGCTGGAACTTGCCCTGGATTTTTCATATATGTCATACAGTATATTTATATATTATAATATATGTTTTAGGATGTGTGTATGTGTGTTGCAATATTTGAGATGTTTTTATACTAATAAATTGTAATATATAAGAGACCCTGCTTTAATTTGCTTTGCTATTTTGATGTTAATGTACAGTATATTGGTATCTAATAGTAAATCTACACAGCGCAGTTCTATCCTTTTTTCTATGTTTTTAATAGGGTGAGCAATATACCCTAAGAACTTGCTGCAGTGGGATTTATTATTTGTAATATTATTTATTTGTGGTACTGGTATTAACTGTTTAATCGATATTTGGCACTATTTCATTAGCGCTGGAGAGCTTCTTTTGCTTAGGCAGAAGAAGCTATCTTCTTCTGATTTATATAGTGAAAGAAAATGTTTAATTGGTTGCTATTCTTTTAATGCAACATTAGTAAATAATCATCAATAAGAGTAAAATATTTACATTTTATCACAGAATTGTCTGTATATACTAGACATTTTCCAGTCCCCAAAATATGAGATGGGAACTAGTGTAAGGATTAGCACTAACGGACAATTTTATAATCACCTGTGGTTCATTACCCTGTGACACATTCAGCAGCTTTTTTGTTGTTAGGTATAATGATGACTATTCTAATTTTTTAAAGATGACTGTTCTCATGTTTTTTGTTAAGAACTAGATGGGCAATAACGTATCATTGTTATATGTTTTGGTCCTCCTGAAACTACTAGATGTTACAGTATCCTTACAGTCATCCTTATTTTCCCAACATTCAAGCTACGGTCATAAAGTGCAAAATGGACCACAAGGCAATGCACTACCATATAAACTCAAACACTGGATGCAACAAAAATAGGACATATCAGGCCTAACTGTAAAATAGCACTTTAACAAACAAAGATCATTTACTTTAATTCATCTGTCTTTACTTTTCTATTTCATATTTTTGCAAATCCAGCAAGAAACATTTATTGCAATTCATATTAATGCAAAAGAAACAACCCTAGATGTAAGAAACATCTAATTTAAACAGCTTGTTAAATTCAATTTCACAATAAACCTTACTTTCCAATGTGCCAAATATAGCTGCCTTATATATCTGCCAAATATAGCTGCTACAATATAGCTGCCTTATTGAAATATAACTGATCAATATTTCATCAATTTACTTATCATTTGAATATAATTTCACCTTTCACTTTTTACATCTTGGAATTCATATTTGTAAAGCGACATAAATTACAGACAACTATCTCTTTATGAAATATACTCAGGTTATTCAGTGCAAATTGAACAAACTTAATTTTTTGTTTCAGATCAAAGTCACAATCTTTTTGAAGTTCAGCTATTTGATAAAAAAAGTGTCTTTATAACGAAGTTAATAGGACATGGAGATCTTTTATTAAACTTAAATTAGCTTGAAAGAAATATGTGGAATGACACCGGAAATTAATTAGATTATTTCATCATTCTTTTAAATTATAAACTTTGATACACTTGCACAGATATATAGGTACATTGATAAAAATACACAAAGACAAACAGAATTTTAATGAGTATGAAGCTTTTATCTACTATCACTTTGTGACTTAATTTTTGCTGTTTATACTGCCTATTGATTGCAGTAGAAACCTGCTGTTTTAATGTTGTTATTGATATTCTCCCTGGGTTTTCTTCTAATTCTACCATTGATATTACCTTGATCGGATTTAGTTTATTTGAATTGCCTGTAGGTTTTGGTCTCTTGAGTTCTTCACTGTTTATAGACATGCAAAGATAAAACCTCTCTTTTTATCTAAAAATCCTTGAGAGACTGCAACAGATAGAACCTTTTTTAGAACATTGCACACGAAACAACAATCAAAAGATGTATGCAGCACTTCTCACCTCATCTTTCGAAGACATCTTTTTATTTACACCTTGAAAATATTTTCTGACATACATAGACTTCTTATCTAGTTAGATTTGCTTTTAGAGAACTATTTGTTGAGAAATTAATTTGTCATTCAGTCACAATTAATTCAGATATAGTGTCTTACATTGATGCATTTTTTTAGCCATTCTTTCAATTAGCCACAGCCTTTTAAACAAACGTAACAAATTATTATTATTCTTTTTATTATTATCATTATTTATCTGAAGCTTCAACACACAATGTTTAGCTCCACAAAATCTCTCAAAATTACACAGTTTCAGTCATTCGGCTTATAGGTGGAATTACCAAACCACAAGTAGCCAATATAAACCAGTAAACTGATGACTATGACTATAAACTGAGGACTATACACTAAGATTACATTAAGATTGTGTTCATTATCACACTGAAGTCATGCAAGACTGTCCAAAAATCTGAATCAATCACATATACAAATAGGACAATGAAGAACACTAAAATAATTAATTAAATATATGCATTTTGTTACATAAGAGCAATCATTCTAATTTGTTCGAGAGCTTACAATTATATTAATTTCATGCATGTTTTATTTATTTTGTTCTGTGGAAATGTCCATGCTCCATTTTGTGTAGCAAGGCAGCTAAAATATCATCTCTTCCCCATTATCTCATTACAATAATCTTGATCCGCAAAAGGTATTCTTGTTTCTGCACTGCTTCACAAAACAAGATACATGTGTGTGCCTACAATTTACTTTACTAGGAACTCCTTCACTCTCCCCAGCTCATGTCTTTTGGCTGTGCAGACTTCTTCTCTGCATGCGCTTTCATGCTCACTTCTCTCACGTGCTTCAGCAGAATTCTAGGTGCACTTTATTATTATTATTATTATTATTAATTTTTATTTATAGGGCGCCACAAAGTATCCGTAGCGCTGTACAAGGACAAACAATGGCACAGTACAAGGTGAAACAGCACAGTACAAGTAACAGTAAGCACTATAACTCTGGGGGCTCAGGCACAGCATGAAAGAGAGGGAGGGAGGGGAAAAGTGAGTATAGGTAGGTAACTATGGCCCAAGAGGGTGGGCACGGCACGGATGACAGGTTGAGAGTCACTGAGGGGAGCGGAGAGAAACGAGAGGAGACAGAGGGCAGAGGGACTGAGAGGAGGTGAGCTGAGTAGCTGGAGAGCGCAGTTAAAAGTGATGGAAACAGAAGGTAGGAGAGCCCTGCTCAAAGGAGCGTACAATCTAAAGGGAGGGGAAGACAGACAGACACATGGATGAGATGGAGAGACGGGAGAAACGGAGACGGAGTTGAGGAAGGGGGAGAAGTGAAGAAGGGATGAGAAAGAGAGGTAGCCGACCGGTGGGAGTTTAGGCATGAGACTGGAAGGCTTTGAGTAACTTGATTCTCACAGTAGGTACATATATGCTTTCGCCCTCAATCTCTTCACGATCCTTTGTTCAGATGAAACTTTAAATATGACAATGTGAACATTGAGGCCCAGGAGTAAATCAAACATACAAATTCATGGGGCAAACAGCCTCACAGTTTTTCTTGTTTTAAGTAAGAAAATATATCTGCGGCTGAAACTACTATTACTGTATTTGTCACAGTTCTGTTGTAATAACATTAGCAAAAGCTGAGAAAATCAATTTAAAATCATATAAGAGAATAGGCACCCTCGAACTAATAGTACAATGAGCACTAGCAGCTGATTGATGCTCAATGCTCTTTACAACAGGTGACAGTTAATTGGACAATGGGTGTCAAAAAAATTGTGATGGCTGATGATACTTTTTAAGTTTATATGATTAGATTTATTGCAATGGGATGTAGCTAGCAATGGGATCATTTTCCGACCACATCTTGTACTTTATGGGTTTGGTGTATAATTATTTTAAAACTTTATTACATATTATATTATTTATTTTATTTGTATATGCATTTTTATGTATATAGTGTAACTATAATTTGCAACTTTTTACATACACAGTTTTTCATTCACATCAGAGACTGTCCCAGTGGAGCTTACAATCTATATACCCAACCACACGAACACACACGATTACACACTGTGGTTAATTTTGCCAGAAGCCAATTAACCTACCATATGTCCTTTTGTGTGTAGGAGGAACTAGAGCATCCAGTGGAAACGCACGTGTAATGCCGGGGTCCCGCTAGTCGGGACCCGGCTCTCCTACCTCTCCGGCGCCCGGCGGAATCCCGATGACGGCTGCCATCTTGGATGGGTCTGCGCATGCGCAGACCCGATTTCTGCTTAAAGGTCTTCCACTGCCCTCTATTGGTTGGAGGATCTTCCTCCAGTATTTAAACCTCCTTCTTCCTTTACTCTGAGCCTGTTCTTAGGTTCAGTTGGATGTCCTAGTGTATTCCTCCTGCTATCCACAGCTTACTATACAGCATCCTGCAATCCACAGCTTCTCTACAGCATTTTGCATACCGCAGCAACTTATACAGTTTCCCGCTATCCCAGCGGTCATCCTGCAACCCGCAGCAACTTGTACAGCTTCCGCTATCCCAGCGGTCATCCTGCAAACCGCAGCAACTTATACAGTTTCCCGCTATCCTAGCGGTCATCATGCAACCCACAGCAACTTCTACAGCTTCCCGCTATCCCAGCGGTCATCCTGCAACCCGCAGCCACTTGTACAGCTTCCGCTATCCCAGCGGTCATCCTGCAAACCGCAGCAATTTATACAGTTACCCGCTATCCCAGCGGTCATCCTGCAACCCGCAGCAACTTGTACAGCTTCCCGCTATCCCAGCGGTCATCCTGCAACCTGCAGCAACTTGTACAGCTTCCGCTATCCCAGCGGTCATCCTGCAAACCGCAGCAACTTGTACAGCTTCCGCTATCCCAGCGGCCACCCTGTAAACCGCAGCAAATTATACAGCTTCCCGCTATCCCAGCGGTCATCCTGCAGTCCGCAGTTCTCCATACAGCTTCGCTGTGTTCAGTGGTCACTTCTGTTCAAACTCTGTTTTCTCCGAACTCCGTGGAACCTGCCCCACTACCGGAGGACCGCGACCTGCGTGACGGTCGCCGCAAAGTCCATACCACCTTGCGGCGGTTCTTGGTGAAGGCCAGCTGCTACGTTAGACTCCGCGCCTCTGGTGAGTGTTAGTCTTGGCAGGTCAGGGGTCTGTATTCTAGAAAACCGTGACACCACGCAAACCCAGGGGAAACAGACAAACTCCATATAGACAACGCTGTTAAAGGCTAACCATCGCGACGACCATATAAGTATGTAATAGGAAGGCAGGGGGATCTGAATCTGACAAATCTCGAGACCACCAGTTTTCTCCAACTAAAGCTACAAATCTTGCGGTTCCTACTGACTCGTCTTCCTCTTTTTTAGGCAGGGGTCATTACCCACGGTCGTACGTTCAAAGGTATGTAATAAATTCCTATATATCCAAAAGTTTAAGAGAAGGCAAGTCAGAGGATCCAAAGGAGGGATCCCTTAAAATCAGTCAAAAAATTATGAAAATACCAATAGGCAAGGGAGTATTTAACTTGCCTTCGAAGACATTGTCCCAATCTAAATTATCGCTTCAACTGAAGGGACTTTAGTTTGCCCCTGCAATGAAACCGAATTTGTTTGAATTATTTGTAGACCTTCATAGATATGTGCGTACTCTGAGTAATAAACGTTATTTTGTATGCAAGGCTATTAAATGAAATGGACAAGTGGCTCTCCCTATTCTATTGGATAATGACATAATAATGCTCTCTAGATCTTATAATCTTTAAATATGGAGAACTCTAGCAAGGATTCTTTAGAAGAGATGAGTCTTTTTGATGTCAATTCTTCGATCACTTCAACGAGATTTAAGAATAAATCTAATTTTTATACCTTGCAATTTAAGGGTCTATATATAGATAGCTTTTCCAAAAGAACCTTGGAGGACTTTAGGGTTATGTGTGAGAAATCTTCAAATGAACCCTTTCGAGATAACCTAACACCCCAAGAAAGGAAAGCCATGAGAAGTTTGATGTCAGACACTAACATCATAATCAAACCAGCTGATAAGGGTGGAGGTGTAATGGTTCAAAATAGGTCAGATTATTTGGCAGAAGCCATGAGGCAATTAAATAAGATCCCATGTGTAATTATCAACTTAAACTTAGAAATTTGTTGGAGGAGGTCTTGGAAAATGGAGTTATCTCTAAGGATATTTTTTTGTTTTTGTACACTAAGTTTCCGGTGATTCCTACATATTATCATTTGTCCAAGTTACAAAAAACTCTTTCTTCACCTCCCGGTAGACCCATTATTTCAGGTGTGGGGTCTCTTACTAGTAACTTGTCTTTTTTCGTTGATTCCTATCTTCAACTACTAGTTATTACTTTGAAATCACACATTAAGGATACTTCTGAATTTTTGAAATTGATACAGGGTATCGAATGGAAACCTTCTTTCCACTTTCTTACATGTGATGTGGAGTCACTGTATTCCAACATCCCCCACCAGTTGCAGCTGGATGCTATAAGGCATATTTTGGAGAGTTTCAGGCGGGACGATAGTATGATGTGTGAATTTCTATTCATCTATAGATTTTATTTTACATCACAATTATTTTTTCTTTGATTCTCAATTTTTTATACTGGTGTTAGGCACAGCCATGGGAACCAAGTTCGCCCTGAGTTACTCGAATCTCTACATGGGGCTTTTTGAGGAGCAATATATTTGGAGTTCCCATTTCAGGGCGAACCTGGTCCTGTATGGTAGGTATATGGATGATCTCTTTTTTATTTGGGATGGTGCTTCACGCTCGATTTCGCTTTTTCTCTCCCACCTTAACTCCAATAACTTTAGCCATACATTTACTAGTAATTCTCATCCATCAACAATTAATTACTTGGATATCACCTTAAGTATTAAACAAGGAGTAATAGTAGCTGAGAATTATTCTAAAGATGTGGATACTTTGAATTTTTTGCATTACAAGAATAGTCACGATAAACCTTGGAGAAATAATATCCCAAAAGGGCCAATTTCTCCGTATTAGGAGGAACTGCTCCGATGATATAGATTCAATAAACATTCTGAAATTCTATATAAGAAGAAGAATCTAAAAGAAAGGTTGGCACCCAGTATGTACTGTAATATCAATCCATCTTTATCTACAGATGAATTGAGAACTGATAGATGGTTAGGGAGATCTAAAGGTTTCTTTAGATGTGGAAATTTGAGATGTATTACCTGTGGTTTTGTGGATAACAAATGTTCAGAGTTTGCTTCATTTATAACAGGAGAGAAATTTCCAATCGCAAGGTCCCTTGACTGTCAATCAACCTTTGTTGTTTTTTTGATTAATTGCAAGTGCGGCATTCAATATGTTGGCCATACGACTAGGTCCTTGAAAATCTGATTTTTGGAACACCGTCGGGATATATTGAACAATACCAGAACCCATAGTCTATCTGCACATGTTAACATCTGTCATGGTGGTAAATTATCAGGCCTCAATCTGAGGGCCATTGAACATGTAGGTCCGACCAAAAGGGGAGGGGATAGGTTCAATCGATTAAGTAGGCGGAAGGCCTAC
Organism: Mixophyes fleayi; assembly: GCF_038048845.1. Taxonomy (NCBI): domain Eukaryota; kingdom Metazoa; phylum Chordata; class Amphibia; order Anura; family Limnodynastidae; genus Mixophyes; species Mixophyes fleayi. Next base: position 133,018,886 of record NC_134406.1, on the reverse strand, counting down.
TGGATTTTCAGGTTAAAAACATTAGCTCTGAATGGTCTGAATGACTCTATAGAACTGAACAATATCTGATCTTTTTGAAAAATTGTGTAGCCTGCAAAAGTATTCTTTTTTGCTGTTGCATATCTCAGGTTTTTGTTTTTATAATTTGGTATTATTATTATTAAATTTTTATTTTTTATATTTGACATTGGACATATATCTACTTTAATAGTGAAATGAAAATAACTTTTCTGAGGTTATTAAGCCTCTCTATATTCTTTTTATATTTTTTCATATTTATGTTGGTTGTTGTTTATTTAAAATGAGTTTTAGAGAAGTTATACTGTAATATATATGTTTATGTTTATTTGTTTCTTTATATGGCTATATCTATAGTATTGATTTTATGTCATTATTTATATGTTTTTAATTTGTCTCTGCCAAACATTTTACTAATAACTCATGTCAATGGCCATTATGAGATCATGTGGATTGCTGAGACTAATTTTTATGAATGAAGACTTTGTTATAGTGGCAGTATGAAATCATGTGACTGCCTGCCTGCGGATTGGAGCAATGAAATCACATGTCTCCAGGTCCGGTATTTTAAAAAAGTGCACCTGATTCATTCATCATCTTTGCCTCTGATGAAACGGTTTTTTACAAGCCGAGAAACGTGTCAGCCTGATTAACGGATACTAGTGTAAGTAAACCCCGGGGTTGCAATTGTTTTTATTGGCCAAGAGCTGCTACAAATAGTAGTAACACTCTACTTTTACACTGCTGATCACGATGCCGATTTAAAATTGACTGAAGCCTTACTATTGAAGTCTGCTCACTTGTTATTTGCTTACTCTCTCCCGATAAATGTGATCGGTTTCACACAAAGCTGTGTTGAACGGGAGTTACATGTTTTAGAGCTCATGATATTGGACACACACCTGGCTTCCTCTTCGGCAGATGATTGGATGCACACACAGCTGTGCTATATGGATGGTCTATTGTAGGAGTGTTTTTTTTTTAATTCAGCAACAGCGGTAATTAAGAGGAGTTACTATTGTGGACATACATTAGTATACTTACTCCTTGATACAACAACTTGTGGGTTGTATGTATGATTCTCTAGCACTTGGGACTTGCCTTCCCGTCTCTGCCAACAAGTTTTTTATTGTGTCATATTATATATGTTATTTGCATATTTATTAAATCATGTGCCTTTTTAGCTTAGCGCTCTCTTGTTTTTTCTTTTTGAAGTCAGCAATATGTATAATATATAGGTGTGTACAATAATTAAATGAACATATACAGTAAATATATAAATTTATATATATATATATATATATATATAAAGAGAGAGAGAGAGAAATATATATATATATATATATATATATATATATATATATATATATATATACACAAATATATGTGTGTGCGCTTGGAAATAGCTAAATTTCTTGGACGAAGTTGTTTTGGTGATATACTAGAACACAGTCTTGGTTCAGGTGCTTGATCGAGTGAGTTCAACTGTCATGGTTGTTACCATCCTTGTCCCTTCTTTGGTGGCCTTCACAGCCTCCTTGGTGTCGCTAGCTGCTGCTACATCTTCTGAGACGATGAGGAACAAAATTCCTGGCCCTGTGTTCATCAGTGAGCATGATGCTAAAGAAAACTACAAAACACACAGTTACGCCAAGCTGACAAATAATAACTAGAGTGCCCATGCAGCACAAAAGCCTTTTCCAGAACCAAAAAAGGAAGAAGGATCAGTTAATATAAGTGGTGAAATACAGCTATGGTTGCCAGCAGATGACTAACTTAATATTTAAACAATGATGAGATTATCTCCCACTGTCTCTCCTCATCCAACCCTGCTACACCACTGGTAGCTGCACAGAAATGCTAGTCACCAGTGGTTGCCTTAATATTGGTGGCTGATAGTGATTTGCCATACAGTAGCCACATACACTTTCCCCACCACTGATTATACTTGTTATTTGGCTTTATTATGTATGCATTTTTCATCACACATCATTTATTTGTATCATGAGCCCTTCAATGTACAGTGCTATGTAACATGTTAGCACTTTATAAATAAGGGATAATAATAATAATAATAATAATAATAATAATAATTACAAATAGATGTAAGGACATATATCTAGTGGCAGAGTAATTGCTGGGAAATTATTAAGGAATTATGAAGGGAAAGGTAATTTGTTTACTATTCTCATCTAATTTAGCTTTTAGAACTCTAAAAAGTAAAAGACTAATTTTTATTTTAAAAATACCCAAAAAAAACTGCCATAAAAAACTTCAAAATTCACTCTGATGAGAAAGAAAATATGAAAAATGAATGTTAATAAGTTATTGATCTACTGAAACATGTGGTCTAGTGGATGGATGAATGAGTGACAATTGTGCTGTCATTCTCTAAAAGACTAAAGGACCAGATGTAAAGCATAGGTAAATCGTGTCTGTGTTTACATTTAAATCGTCTGAGCGATCGGACCTTCAGTTGTTAGTAAAATTGTTGTAGACAACATGTCGGTCGGAAAATTCATCAGTGTGTACCTAGCTTAATGCACCTATGCTCCAGGATGCCTTCCAACCAAACAATTGGGGCCTCTTTGTCAGTAGTAGGTTCCCATATTGGCAGGATGTACCTTACCCCTGTACCCGGAATAACACAGAAAAACAGAAGAGAGAAACACAGAATAAGAACACAGTAAAAGAGGAAACAAAGAGAAATAGAAAGAAAGAAATTACATTTGCTTTTATCCAATGTATTTTCAATATTTTAGCGTATTTATAGCAGGGTTTGTCATTAGCAATAGCCTTAATAATTTATAGGAATAAGTGAAAACAAGCATGTTTGCAGGGGAAAATGCCTGTTTTTTTCCAGCAAACAGCTTTTTGTCCTTTGGTAAATCAGACCCTGTGTTCTACACCTAGAACCAGCTTTTAAGGATGAGCCATTGCTCATGGGCTAGTGCTGTGTGTTTGTCTATATTTTTCTTGTCCTCTTCCTGGCGCTTCTCCCACCCCATACATGTGACCGTGTGATGCAATGGCTACCAGTCACTGATAGATTTGCTTCCATTCCTGTGGTGACCTTATCGCCGTATGGCACGCTTCGAGTCTGTCAATGACTAGGAGATGCTGCATTGATCTTGTGTAGGACCTCCAGCAATTTTAACCACCGCTTCAACTGTTTACGTACAGGAAGGGGATGGGGAGAATGTATTCAAGAGGACGAGGGAGCCCGATTATTTTTTATTATAGTATTTTTGTGGTGAATGATGATTGTTGTGTACAATTGTATTATAAGTCAGACAAGTAAGCACACTGTCCCTAAAAAGCATTACATCATTAAGATAAATAAATGTAATTACTATGAAAAACAACAAAAATAAAAAATGTATGGAATTGTTTTTACTATTATTTATTATCTGTATAGGGTTTTTATTTTACAGTGGTGCATTGATGGGTAATCTCTAAAGACCAAATAACAACAAATTATTGAATAAGGAACACCCTTTATTTGTTTGTTATACAAGAAAATTAATATACTGCACTCCCACACACCCCTTGTCAAATGTTTCTCCTCTTGCAAAATATGCATACTCCCCAACTGTCCCAATATAGGCAGGACAGTCCATCGTTCCACTTAAAAGATATTTAGTCCTGATCCAGGGACAGTTGGGATTTATTCCCAACTTAGTGATGGCCTTTCATTACTGAGTGTACCAGTGTCTGGTATGCATAGACCTGACGGGTGTTTTAGGGCAGGGGATTTATGACATGGTATGCCCCCAATGTGATGTAGCCACGGCCTGTGTTCCGTAACCATGTCCATTCTCATATCCACACAATGTTCCTATGTCTCAGTTCTTCATTCAAAAATGTATGGAAGTATTCATTGTACAAGCACTACTCTTGTACGCAGGCCCCCTAAATTCCTAAATGACCATACGTAGATGGCAGGTCAGAAGCATAGATCTGCAGTTAAATAGAAACCAAACTGGTAAGGAACAGGAGACTATCCCTTCTAGTATTACATTTACTGTACAATACATATAAAAGGAAATTACTGAGTAATAAGTTTTAAATTTAGAAACAGGGATCTCTAAAACATAGTCCTGTGACAACCTACGGTAATTTTTATTTGCAGTAACAGTATATGATTAGATTTTTGTTAAAAGGAAAATTTTAGCTCTATTAATTGTATCAAAAATATTTTAATACATTATTTTTTCTGTTGATTTGTATTAGGTGTAATTCTCATAATAATGTTGATTTTGCTATGTCCGTGTAGTCGCTATTCAATGACAATTGTCCAATTCAAATAATGTGGTTCCAACTCATGAAGCAATGTAATAGAAAATAGAAACAGAGTAACAATTAATAAAATAAGTACAGCCGATTACATACGCAAGCGCTCTGGATCCAGCATACAGTCATACAATCCTGAAGTCTGTGGTCAAGAAGATTGTATAACAGTCCCAGAGCTCAGTTTATATACAGTTGGTGTTACATTGAAAACAGTAGAGATGATTGGGCATGTTTCCATTGGCTCAGGTTTCAGGTCAGTCTGGTATAATGCAGGACATAGGTCAGTTCAAATGATGCCCTCCAAGGGTGGGGGTTAGCTCTCCAACAGCTGCATACGTATCTTTCCGCTGAAAAGCTGGTTCAAACTGGTCCATTTACATTACACGCACAATACCATTCTGATCATTAATTCACTGTCATCCATAACTCGCACATACAAGTTGCGATCTCTTGGCCGATAGGAACAGATATCTGAGGATAAATAGGGGATTAGAATGATACCAAACATCATATGTTTACTGTATCCTGAACCTTAGATCTCACTAAAGTGTATTATATTTAACTATAAACTCTATTAACCTTGGTTATAAATGACTGTGTGTTGGAACTATTTTAAAGGTGAACTATTTACAAGGGAATGTGTAAGTATACATGTGTGTAGAAGTGTTCGCATGTGTTATGGTTAAGTACGCCCTTCCACGCCGTAGCGTGCTATTCGCATATTTTCAGACAAAGACAACAGTATTGATGGATATTAATTTGAAACGACTACATCCAATTATTTGAATTCGACAATTTAAATGCAGTTTACATAATATATACGTATTGAATTAAATATCTTACTGTATGTTCTGACTTTCTTCTGTGCGATAAGTTGTATACAGTAAACCACTGTACAAGAGGATTTTCAAATCAGTTTTGTAATTTGGATAGAGTCTAAACAATTTAAGCAAATCACTCTAGTTACACAGTGCTTGACAATACATACTAATGACCAGATTTGCATAATGTTCTAAAAATGAGTGAAATAGTCTCTTTGATTTCAAGAAAAACCCTGTAAAAATATGACTTCAGTCAATGATGGTAAGCTAGCCACTTAGACAATGTGCAGGGAATTATTTTTTTAATTATTTCAATATTTGTTTTTAATCAAGCACAATTCTATGTAAACATAGAGTCTGAAGAAGTCAAGATTGTATAGTTTGTGTGTTTGAATGTTCATCCTTTTACATAAGCAGTAGTTCTCATGGATGTAGTATTGAAAGAGAAACCTAAAATAGATCACTTCACACTTCATTTTCTCAAGGGGAAGGAGCATGCAAGCTGTCCTCATTGAAATGAACTGCATGCTTCCTGTACTGTTCATTAGATTGAACAATGCAAAAGCCAGTGTTAATTGAGTGTTTTTAAATACCACTTTTCAACTGTCATTAAATAAAACTGGGTCATTTGTTTTTAAAATCAATTTGCAAAGTAAAATTAAATCTTTACAAGCTGTGATACCTTGCAATCAGTTATCACACTACATTTATCAGAGTCTACTAATTATTTAATTTTCACAAGGGTCAATAAAACTACAAAATTTTCTATGCTACAAAGATAATTTGTATTGTTCCAAATTGTAGTTAAATATGCAGCTTGTCGATCTGTGGATGTAAACTGACATAATGACTAGTGACAACGGATTATAAACTGGCTACTAAAATGGTTTTGATTTGCCAAGAAAGAAATGGGTGTTTCATATTTTCTTTAAAGATAAATAATGTTATTTCTTTTTCTGATGCTGATCATCATTATCATCATCATTTATTTATTTAGATAGCGCCACTAATTCCGCAGCGCTGTACAGAAAACTCACATCAGTCCCTGCCCCATTGGGGCTTACAGTCTAAATTCCCTAACACACAAACAGACAGACTAAGGTCAATTTGAGTGCAGCCGATTAACCTACTAGTATGTTTTTGGATTGTGACAGGAAACCGGAGCACTCGGAGGAAACCCACGCAAACACTGGGAGAACATACAAACTCCACACAGATAAGGCCATGGTACTCACAACCATCTTTAACATTATTAAGATAGTAGTCCTGAGGATACAGCTCTGGAGATACTAGCCACCAATATAAAGGCTTGAAACCTCACCCCCATAACTGACTTTTATCAGAAGCCTGATGAAAGGCCTATTAATTATAAAAGCTGAAAGCTGAAAATAGAAGGCTCTGAGCTAAGTCATATGACCACTATAGAGGGAAAAACAAGGCAAAGAACAGGATCTGATCATATGAAGAAATAACTCAACTAAAAAAATGTAACTAGTAGGGGAGGGAAAATAACAATTTCCAAGCTGCAGAAGGAAATCTATCAGTAATCCTACAGTTCTATATTTGAAAATGTATTAGTAAACAAAATTGGAAATATATCTAAAAAGATAACTCATCCAGCATAAAGGTCCTTTAGAATGTATAGCCTTAACAAAACAAAGAAGAGGCAACATAGCATTAACTTCTTTGGATTTCACTTGGTTAGTTTTGGTCCCTAACTGTAGTGTAAAAGAAAAAATAAACTATAATTACATACATAAAAAAACAAGAAGAAAATCATAATTAATAAGTCGTTAAAAGAAAGTAACTGTCAGGGAAGTACCTTCATCACTGATGTTAGGTGTTAATCCTATAACTTAAACAAATTAAGTTTTCATATCATAGCTGGTTGTCAACTCTTCTCTATTCTACCAGGAAGCATGCGACCCAGCAGTGGGAGAATATCACACATCTGATGGTTGCCTTCATAAAGGATACCTATTCACAACCTGAGGGACATCAATAGTGATTTCAAAAGCTATGGGAACATTCATCTTAGCTTCTTTCATCATAACATTAATAAAATCGTCCGAGCAACCGCATTTGTTGGGATCATACTGCTTATGGAGCGTCCACTAAACTGTGTATCATCTAAAATGGCAGAACTTATAGTGAATAAAATCAAGCCTGGAATTGATTTAGTTTTTAATGGTGTATAAAGAGGGAGAGAAGTAATTGGTAACTGAGAAATGTGTAAATCTGAAATCATAGGAATACATTTTGATAAACATTGAATAATACATAAGGAAGGATCTTTCTTGTCCTTTACCAAGCAATTTTCCACATGTACAGACATGGTTCTCTTAGCCTTTTAATATTAGGTGTACATTTTATGGAGTCTTGGTCATCCATGAATCTGAAATGTGTATGATGGATAATACATCTCCTCTTGTTGCATAACCTAATGTAGAATGCAAGTAAAATGTATCACAATGTTTTTTAAATGTTGATCATTTGGACAGAAAAATAAGGAAGGATCTGTAACGCACGGGAAACAAATCACACAGAGATGCTCTTCTAATTAGATGAATCAATGGCTCTATGTAACAGCAGAGCCAAAGCTGAGCCATATGATTTTAAAGTGTTGTCTTGCCACCAGTTGTGTAATTACCTGGTTAGCAACTGATTATGATTCTGGAAGCTGAGGTCTCGCAGGGTCCCTCAGCTGCCGAGCACTATGTTCTTGCAATTTGTGCTACTCTAGGTTCTGCTCTCCTCTGCAGTCTCTGCAGGCAGTGGACAACTTAAACAGCTCCCTGCTGTATGGCTGCTGACACTTCTGCCCAGAAGGGAAGGGAAGTGCAGAACGGGCATGGTGGTGAAGGGAGAGGAGGTGGCCAGCTGTCTGTCTCATTAAGGTAAGTGATGGGAAGGTCATAGAAACTTTGGGGGCACCTCCAAAATATTGCTATGGGGCTCCCAAAGTTCTAGTTACACTCTTGCTTATCACTTTATATTAAAATTACCAGGAAGTAGATTGATTACAAAATGAAGATAGAAGACATCTGAAGAGAATATTGTTGAATAAAAAAAACCCTCTTCTGCTATAGCCTGGTATCTTTTGCTAGACCTGGGATAGAAAATATGAAAGCAGTCTGTAAACTGTTCAGGGATCTTCTGACCCACAAACAGAATTTGTAGAATAGGGTATCAAGCCATTGTGTGTCCTCCAGGACCTTCAGAAGGCCCACGTGTAGTTTGTGGTAGAGGGAAAGCATATAATCCTCTAAGGTGGGACCAATGGAAAATAATGCCTCAATTATCTTTGTTTCTGACTCCATTCTCTAAAGAAAAGAAAACCTGTGCTTATCCATTACCCATCAGTCTCCCTTTCTCAGACCCACATGATGTAGGAAACTGTTTAATTAGATAATTTGAATATTTTGGAAAGATGAACTGATTCTCCTTATTTATTTGAAAACTGAGATCTCCACAGAAAGAGTGAATTTAATTTGCTATGTTATCCTTTTTCTAATCATGTATCATATAGGTAAAATAAGTATTTTATTCTTTTTAGACAGAAGTGGCCAACTATGAATTATTGTTCGCTGGTTATTTTTGGGATTTCAGCAGTATCGAAGAAGCCTGTGGCCGGATGGATTAACTGTGAACAAGATAATGGCATCTTTTAAATCTATTTTGACTGCCCAAAAGCCTGAACACAAAATGGTTGGTAGCTTTGAGAAACCATTCTAAATCTTTTCATATTTACAAGTGTGTTAAAATTCTTCAAGGTAAAATCTGGACATATAGACCCATCTGATTTGGGTTGGGTACTAACTATCAACTCCACAAAATCCGACATTAGTTTCCCCGATAGGAGAACTCCGATTTGCATGCTTCCTACCTGAAGGTGACATCGACAGCTTGCTATGCCTTCTGCAAAGAATTGCGGCCAATGAACATGCCAGCGTGTAAACATGACGTTATCTTAAACTGCGATACACACATTCTTGGTATTAAGGTGGTCATTTAAGGTAGCTCCGTGTGTACAATGTAGAATAAACATTGTCTGGAAACTATTGTCGGATTTTGTGGAGTCGCTGAAGTGACTACCACCGTCTGATTTAACAGAGGGAAAAGTTGGTTAATTCACTTGTATCTTTGACGTGTCTGTCAGGACAATCTTTCCCTTGCTTTCGTGAGTACTTAGTCTAAAAAAGATAAAAGAGGTTAGAACTGTGCAAAACTGGAAAAAAAAACAGTTCCATCTTGATCACTCAACTCATGACCACCCCAAAAGTCCACGGTTATTCTCGGCCAATCTTTCAATTTACTCAAACTTTAAATAAAAGTTGCAACTATCCTTTCTTATCTTTTTTCTCAGACGCTCCCTTTGAATGAATGGTCAGCAAAGGTCTGGTCAATGAAGGAGGTGTAGGAGCCCTGTTTAAATGGGTTGATTGATCTTCAAGCTCTAAGAAGTCATCTTCTCTTCAAAAGAGCATTTTTTTCAAGCTTTATGTCTGAAAAGGATGTTCTTGTTTTATTACACTGCTTCTTGGATGAGTGATGGTCAAATGCAGATATTCCAAGGATTCAGAAGCTAGATCCCTTGTTATGCTAATGATATTGTTGAAAGTTTGTCTAATCAAAATGGATTCTTTTGCAATAAACCTTATCAGTCACACCTTGGAGGACAAAAGCATAGCTCTGGATATTTAAAAAAAATGGGTCTCTTTTAACTAACATAAACGCCTAGTGATCTATGGCATCTGAATTAACTTTTTCTGCCAGGTTACCCAAGACAGAGATATGTGAAGGATTAATTTAAGGTGTAATACGTTTCTGTACAGCATTTAAACATACATGGGTATGTAAGTTAGTTTGTTCTAACATCCCATAGAAGTATAAAAGCTAAATGTAAAAAATCATATAGATTTGACTTTTGGCGAATATGCCATCATACAGCAGGAATATTCATGGATGGTTACAAACCCATACTCATTTGAAACCCTCCCATTCTGCTGCAGCCAGATGCATATGAAATGGACATCCTTCAGACTTCCAATTGGGAGACTGTGGAATAAAACATTTGCCCATAACAACCAATCAGATTATAAAGCTATCATTTTTATAGCGCAGTTTATAAAACAAAAGCAAACTGGTTATTTCTTTTATTTTCCTCGGGACTATGAAAGCCATAAAGGCAATTTAGATTATTACAAATTTTGGAGACACATGAAAATAAGTTAGTGCTATAAAAATGTATATAAGTGTGAGGTGTTATTAGGGGCTAGATAAATTTGAGGGGAGGTTGGCTCATATTTTGCACTGGGGCCTGGGGCTGTTTAGCTACACAACTGCATTGAAGTGAATTATCTGGATGGTGTTTCTGTACTGAATAGTGATCAATGATGAACCTACAGCAAAGTATGAGTCACTTCTCGATGCTCCTGGACCTCTCTGCTGTTCTCAATATTGTCGATCAGCCTCTTTTCCTGCACAGTCTTCACTCCATTGGCAATTTACACAGTTCTTTTGTTGTTCAATTTCTACCTATTAAACTGTGTTTCTATATCTACCATATGCTCCATTCGACTACCGCTATCTGTTAGGGTCCTACAAGGCTCTTTTCACAGCGCCACTGCTTTTCTTACTGTACACATATTCATATTCTTTCTAATTTGCTCATTTGGGCTCCAATGCCAGCTGTATGCAGATGACACCCAAATACATGTCTCCTCCCTTGCCCTCTTCCCTTCTGTAGTATCTTCTGTAACCAATTGTATCTCTGATATCTCCATAAAGATGTCCCAACACTACTGTCATGTGCAAGCTAATTTTTAGTCATAAATCAGATATTGGCATTAATACTGGTATAGATAATGTGCTTTCTAGAAATGGGACAGATGACAATGTGATTAATTCTGCTGTGCTCGAGAAAGACAATGTTTCTACCCAGGTAATATGCTCAGAAGGTGTTGTACCAGGTAACTGGCAGGGAGGGCAGAGCGAAGATGTGTGTTCTGTGCCTGAACCTGCTGTACACAGGGGTGTTGAGCATCTGGGGGAGACACATAGTGCTGTACAACGAGAAGTAGCGAGTGACAGCAATCCTTACATTGCTGCTGGGACCTGTAGTTCGAATGCTCACCACTTAGATCTCCATCTGAGTTTTGAACATTCATCTGAGTCTTCTACAGAGACAGGGGGGTTAGTCGCTAGCCCACACTTACCTAGTCAGACATCTAACGGCTTAGAGGAGGTAGATTAGGGGCCCAAAATCCCTGTTACTCTACACCCCCAGATAGATGAGTCCAAGGTGGAGGGGATTGACTTGTTTCTTAGACCCTCAGCTCAGAATCACATAGTGTATCCCACTGACAGGGAATTTTGTAGCGGGGAAGCAGGGCCGAGTGGGAGTAGGTCTTCTTATGTGCCAGGATTAAGGGGCTCCCACTTACAGGAGTTTTTGTTGGAGGGAGACGTCCTCTCAAGCAGCACGCACAAAGAGACATAGTCAGTGAGAGGTACAGAGAGTGTAGGTAAGAATGCAGAGGTTAGCCCACAGATATTGCAGGACCAGAAGTCCCAGCTGTCTGAGATATTTAACCCCTTCTTAACCCTTCTCCCCAGAGAACCTATTGAGACCCAGCTAACAGCTATTCCATTTGAACCAGGTGGGATATGTGGGAGATGGCTTGGGCAGTGACCTGTCAGTCAATCCCAATGCCATCTTTTAAAAAGGGAAGGTGTCATGTGCAAGCTAATTTTTAGGCATAAATCTGCAAATATATGTTTGTGAATTACTTCCTAGAAATAGTGTGACATGGTTCTCTTAGAAGCTGTTAGATCAATGGGTTTTGTGTATGTTAAACTACCCAGAGGGGGCTGGTAGATAAGGGTAGCACCTTGTACCATTTATGGCAGGACGCAAATGTGAAAGCGTTTGAGGATATCTCTTGCAAGACAATGAAATCTAACACATGTTTGGGAGGCCCCAGACATGCTGACTGCAGAGACTGGGTTGTATGTTAATGACATATTCAAGCTGAATAGGGTCAAAGGAAAATATCATCTCATTTTCTCCAATATCATACCTACCAGAGGCGGTGTGGTATGCAGATGAAGGGAAACTTATGACCTGTTGTGTGGAGGTAAAATCATGTTTGTAAACCATACTGTTGAAAAGTTAGGACGGTGTAAAGAAAACTTGACTTAAAGGTATTCCAACAGCAGAGTCATAAAACCCTAATTTGCATTCTACCATCCTGTTGGTTCTGACCTCACAGAAAATGGGCTGGGGGTCCTGTAGCTGGGTTTTAAAACTATAGTGAAAATGTAAGTCTTGGTTCACTCTGAGGGAGTCATTTTGATTGAAGAGGTCCCATTTTTCCTGCTTCTCCCAGCACCAGAAACTTGATTCTAAGTGAGGTATCAATTCTGTGTTTCATCCTTTTTATTTTATAAGAAACAATTGCACTATATTTGTATGTCTTTTATTATCTGTTTTATCTTAAGCATTGTGGATGTATTTTCCATATTAAATTACACTTAATAAGTTCTAGTCTCTGTGTTCTTACGAATTCACGTGACAGTTTGGTCCAAATGCTACATAATTGAAACTATGCAAACCTTGTGGTTTATGTGAACTCTGATTAAAGTAAATTGTGTTAGATTAATGCTAGGGAGAACCGAAGGCTTCCAAAATAAGACTGTCAGGTCTTGTCCGAAAAAACCTTGGTTGTGGCATAATTAGTATCGCAAAGCTAGTTAGGTGGCATAGATAGGGAAGGATTTAATCATTTTAGACAGACCAGGTGGTTGTTTTTTTGGTTAAAACCTTTGTCACATATGCATCACGCAGACTCAGGTGAGTGCTGTTCGTGACAACTACCTAAATCTAAATATGTCCAATACAGAGTTGATCATCTTCCTTTTCTTAGTCTCCCAAACCCACTGCCTTGATGTCACACCTGACCCTCTGCTTTATTCATCACACTTCTCCAGTGTCTCTCACAGTCCTCTCACCTCCACCTTAGAGATATGAATGAGAGAGAATATGTAATTTTCTTACCCAAGATGCTTCCAAAACTCTTATTCACTTTCTCATCATCTCCCACATTTACTGCTGCAACCTCCTCCTATCCTAATCCCGTCTCCAATCTATTCCCACTTTAATCTACCTTAATTACAGCAGCAAGACTGATTTTTCTCACTCACTGCTCTACATCTGCCCCAGCACTTTTCACATACCTACAATATACTAGCTAACAGTGTCCTCCAGATTCCAATTCAAATTATTCATCCTTACCTCCAAGCTCTCAGCAACACCACACCTTAATACATATCAAATAACATCTTAAAACAGTCTCCCACTGACCCTCTTAGATTTACCTCTGATCTGAGCCTTGCCTCATCTCTGGTAAGCACCCCTTACTTCCACCTGTAAGACTTCTCAGGAGCAGGTACTAAATTATGGAATTCCCTAACACACTCAGTCAGAATTTCCCACAGCTTTCAAATCTTTAAATGCTCTCTGAAAGCCCATCTCTTTATTAGAGTTTACCTATTCTACCCACAGTAATTCAACCTAACAATTGTCTCAATCTTCAGTCTGAGCCACACTCCTCTTGTATTATCTGTTGTGGGTGGATTTTATAGCCTGGGCAACATAACAGTCCCATGGATGTCCCTGCTTTATGTATGTCCTTTTTATCCCCATTGTCCGACATAGCGGAGCACTGTGGTGCCTTATTAAAAATGAACGCTAATAATAATAAGCGGGCAGGCAACACCTTTTGACACAAATCTCACTTTGTACAATTTTCTTAGCCTGTGTGAAATATGGTGTTAAAGGTGGGGTTATGTTGGATTATAGCAATAGAGGGAGTATTGATTTGATAATACATACAATGTGTTTTTTGTTGTGATAAAAGCAACGTGTTTTGTTCAGTTCTCCTGTTGTCAGACAAAAAATTTGTAAATTTAAAATGTTTTTTTTTTTAATACTTTTGCTTACCCTATACAATATTATTGGCTGTACATCTGCTTTCAGTCTCATAATGAAAGAAAATATCCAATCTGGGATTTGATCAATTAGAATTTTCTATTCCTCTTGTGACTTAATCTATAATTGTAAATAGTGTTGTGTTAAATGTTACAAATTTACAAATAAATAATTTACAAACAAATTAGGAAATATCTGTAGACCTTGTTAAATTCTCATATTAATTGTAACACATATACTGTATATAGAGTAATATATACACATACCTAGAATATATACTAGTCATTTTGAAATAAAATATTGGGGCCCCCATGGGTCCGTATGTTGCCAGGCTATAAAATCCACTCACATTTTCTTATAGTAAATATAGGTAAAACAATTATAGGAATGAATGCAGAGGAGAAATTCAATTGCTGGCAATGTGCTGCCAGACATCGCCTTGATGCCCAGCTGCGCACAATGCTGGACAATACATCAGCATCATCACCATCAACATTTATTTATATAGCACCAGCAGATTCCATAGTCCTTTACAATAGGGAACAACAGTAATAAAACAATACTGGGTAATGCATACAGACAGAGAGGTAAGAGGGCCCTGCTCACAAGCTTACAATCTATGGGATACAGTACAGAAATACATGATCATTTTTCTTTATGTCGTATTGAAATTTTAGTAAAATTTCCGTCACAATGTGTCTCCACGGACTGTTTCCAGGGATACAACATCGAAAAATAAGTCTAATTCAATTCTCCCCCCACAGCCTGTTAATTTGAATACATCAGGTGCTTAATTTAATTGTGAGTTTTTAGCTAGAAAAAAAAGTGACTGGCAAGACATTGCAGGCTTGTGTTTATACAATGCACAAATGTGTCAATAGTATTTGACAATATTTTATTTCATTCACCACCTTTTACTCCATTGATTCATACATAACACATCTGTATCACCATCTTATGTTTTCATTTCAATTTAAGTTTACTTCAGTGCAGCCTCTTGGTTATGCTAGAGTTAGCCCATTTTACGCTTGAAAACTCCTTGTTATATTAATTGTTCATATAACGAAAATACAATATTACTAATATTATGCAATAGCCTGGTCTGAAGAGACAGGCAAAATTTTCAAGTCAAGCTAGTTGAATAGTGATGCAAATGAAGTCATCTGTGGTTATATGTAATCTAACAATGTTATACGTATTGCTAAATCAATTAGTCAGTCACTCAATTCCCAGGAGAAATTACCGGTAAGTCAATGGACCTAGATATTGACTGAACATATTTAAAGTATTATGATTTTGAAACATTTTGGACATTTTCATGAGCCCTGAGTGTGGTATGTGCAGCCATTTTTACATTTTGCAATAATTTCATGTAAATTAAATAAATGTAAATGTAAATTTAATTTGACGATATATCGTGGTTTGGGATTACCTGATCATTTCTCTGGAAAGGGTTGAGAACTGAGCATACATTCCTTTTTAGACAGAGAACTTAATTTCTAGAATATTAATTGTTAAACATAGTCAGTGTGAATTACAATAGGGTTGCTTTGAAAAGTAGAGCGAAGCCCAGGACAGTGAAATAGCCCAGACATTTCCTATTGAAACTCACTAGTAACTGTGGCAAGTGACCAAAAGGAGTTTAGGATAGGGGACTTGGAGAATATTGCAATAAAATTGGGGAACTGTTTTATTTATTATAGAAATTGCTTGGCATTTAATGCTTGCTGTGAATATTAATGGGTATTGCACTCTTTTGGACACCTGCTCAATAAAACAGGCACTCCCATATAACAGCTAGGGATGCCCCACTGGGGCATATATGAATCCAAAAGTTAAGGACATTTTGATGGATTGTAAAGATACTGTACTTGAAAAGTATAATTTGTAAATAATTAAAGTATGTATTATTATTATTATTATTATTATTATTTTTATTACTACCATTTTAAACATTTTAATAGAATATAAATTTAGTATTATTATTATTTAGTATTATCCCATCTTTAATGGATTTGTTTTATTTTGTGCTTTTTAATATTTAGTGCATTCCCTTTAAAAGTAACAGGTGCATACTCTTTGCTTTTAATTTTATATTTAAGTGGCAGTGACATCTAATAGTTATCAGTTCATGTGTTTATGCGTGTGAAAATGTCAAATACCTGCCTGTTTTTAATTTACTTATGCAAACAAGTGCATAGTGTACATGACATTACAGTATTACAATTATTCAAGAAGATACTAATTAAGTATAAATAAAAAAACATTATAATTAAAATATTTTATGTGCAAAAACGAATTAAATTAAATTGCCACTGAGGTGACATTTTTGTTCCTGTACATATTCCTGATTAGAGTTTTGATTATGATCTTACAGAAAAAAACAACAAAAGTTAAAACACAGCACAAACATAACGCCAAATCTATCTAATTAGGAATCTGACATGATGTGCTGTGCTACATTAGTATGTAGTAATTATACCATTTTGCGTTATCCCAGTAGTATAACAAGCTAAAAAAAATCCCACTGACTGGTAATTTTTTTTAGTAGTAAAAAAAGGGTAGTTTGTTTTATGCTATCCAGCTTACCTTTTAACATTAGTTACCAACCTTAACAGGTTTGTCAGCAATGTACACCCTGACCCCTCCTTTAAATTTGGATCTCCTTTGTATCTTGGGTTTATTTATTGAAGCTATAGAGTCCAGATGCTGAGTTCCAAAGTCATAGGACATTTAATGGTACATAAAATATAAATTTATATTAATATATTTCAGTATAAGTCCGTCGTTATATTTAAACAGAAGACACTCGTCAATGCAGGAATGGAACACAGCAATAGTTCAATAAGTATTGGCTTCATCCTTAGATAGTACACAGAAGAACAATGCTGGCACAGCAGCGTCCAAGTGCACACAGGCTACAAGTGAAGAAATAAATTGTAATCAAACAATGAATGGCCAGAATTACAGGCAGCAGGATTGCTGGACACTGGTCTGAGAGACTCAATAATGCTTGCACTGACTGGATCTTATAAGCACATGTATTCCCTCTTGCACAGCATCAATGTTCATCAATACATCATCACACTAACCCTGGCTATGTTTCTCTAGGCCCAACCCAGTTGGCAGGCTGGAAAATATCTGTGAATCATAATTCCTAGTAAGTCTCATATATTGCACTTTCTTCATAACAAATGTTACTTGAGGCCCCTGGGCTTTAGATGACACTAAGGCTGAAACAGTTTGTGACAAAGAAGCACAACTACAGCTCCCAGAAGCCCATGCATAGGTCACATATTATTATTAGAGTCAGTGAGCAGTAAATGCTGGACTACTCAGAAAGAGACAGCTGTTGTCTCTGGCGGCCAGAGATATGGAGGGAACCTGACCAGCAGCAGAGCATCACATGTTACAGTATGTCCAGCATTTAAATCTGTAGGGAGGTTTAAGCAAGGCAGGTAAATGTTTATTTTATTTTCTATGACTTAATGGCAATCATTATTATGTGTTTGATGGTCCATTTGTTTGTATAGTTTGCCAAGTCCTTGTAATATGTGTAAGGTTGGTCATGGATCTGTTGCATTATACAATTCTGGAGATTTCCAGGGTGCATAGACTTCATTCTGCATTCATTTAGTGTTTTGTTAAAATGTCATTAGATTTATATACTGTAATGATGTTATCATTTGATTTGAAATAACGGCAGAATGATAATACTAAATATTGGGATATTTGTTGATGATGATGTCATCTGATTTGAAATAACTGAATGCAAAAAATGCAGAATATTTTGATATTTGTGAGCAGGGGCTGGGTGGCAAATTTTAGCCTGGAGCTCTGCTGATTCGCTAGACTGTCCAACTGACAGTAATGGTATTATCTTATTTGTTCTCTGCCCCTTGTACTCTTCTCAACATTCCATTTTTTAAGTCTTTGCTTCCTCTCTAGTTGCATCTGACTTGTAACTGCTGCCTTTTCTAGAATGCGTGTCAGAGTGCAGTGTCAAAGATAGGGCTCTATTCTCAAGCAAAACCTGTGTGATGACATTGGGGCCCCAAATCCAAAAAAGTAGCTTATTTCCAACACAGACACCCACTGTCTTGACAAAGGGACCGCTCTAAAGCAAGATACAGAGCAACTGCTCCAATTTGAGACACTGTGGTTATAGATTTAAGATAAGTGAGGCAGCAGGGAAGTTTCGATCACCCCCTGGAAAGTAAAAAATTAAACAACCAAATAAATAAAAAACATCCTTACACTATCAACGCCCCTGGCCCCAGCCGATCCCAAAAGCATGCAGTGAATGTATTTATTTTGTATGGAAATCTACAAGTGAATTTTTATATTTATGTTGATTTACTGAGTAAGTGGCTTTATATCTTAACCTCAACTGCCAAGTTGTATCTAAAGTATGTTATACATACAAACAATTGTGAGTAAACACCTTGGTAAGCAATTGCAGAGTTTTGTAAATCAAAGAAATATCGACTCTTTTATAAGATTAATGTTCTTCCTCTTCCTCTGTAATATGAAATAACTTGTGAAAAATAGTAATTGTCAGATGTATTATAAAGGTTTCCAAGCTATTAAAATGTTTCAATTTTTTAATCAGGAAATTCACTAGGTTTAATAGGTAACAAACTGCTAAATGAAAAAGAAGGCTTTTATTACAAATCCCAGCTGAAGTAGCCACAATCTTAAGACAAACAAAAGCTGTGACATGTAGATGAGCTTTTAAAGCTGATTTGAAATAATAAAATCAATGTCATAGTGAATGAAAATCCATGTAGTAACAGCAATTAACTAGCGAAGATCAGTAGATATCCAAGTTATGAAGACAAATCGATTACTCAAATCAAATGTCATGTCAAGGAAATATACAAGTCCTGCATTGAATTTATGATGACCGATATTTAAAAAAACCTGTTAAAACATGAATTTAATGTGAAATGTTTTATTGAACCGTCAATAGACACAATACCTGCCTGGTTTTCACTGCTTATGAGTCACAAAAAACACCTATGTAAGTAAACATTAACTTTGGGAACAACGCAGTAGAACACAAGGAGCTATTAAGGAAGGTTATATTCATATTTACTATTATTTTATTCATGTAGTCATAGTTATGATGAGATGTGCATGTCAGGATATTGAAATTAGGGATTAGTCTGCTGGACATCCCTTCTCGTCCAATCTGTGTTTTACATTGGTTGGATTGTGTTGTGTTAACAAGGTATGTATGTATTTTATGTCCATTGTACAATTCTTAAATGTTGCCAGTTGGGGTTGCACACACTGTTATGTAAACATGTCTTTTAGTTGTGTTAATATGCCTCTTAGTGGTTGTGTCTATGCAGGCATCAGGCATCCCACTGAGATGCATCCTGCTTTAGCTGAATCCTGGAGCCCCACACCTCAGTGTTCCTCAAGTGAGCTGAGGACTGGGAGCGGCCCAGTAAGTAGAGACCCAATCCCAGGTGGGGGCATGGGCTAAGGGGATGCCCATCTGAAAACACAGCACTGTGGGGAAGAGGGGGAATTTAACAGATACAGATTGCAGATGCAGGGAGATGAGGTGGGGGATTCCTTTCTACAGGACAGTGCTGACTAGGAGTCACTACTCCAGACAGACTGGTAAAGGATCGTGCCTGTGTGGACTGTGCTTTCTATGGTGACCTACCAAAAACATTAATCTCAGTCCCTACTATATATATATATATATATATATATATATATATATATAAAAGTACTTGTAGTTTCACAACACCTGGAGTGTCACAGGTTAGCCAACACTGGCCTAGGTGAATTACATAACCAACGATGAGGTATTGGGAAGACGAGGGGTAACACGTAGGGCTGACCTATATACAGACCAGTGGGCTGGTGGAGTGAATGTGGCTAAGCATTAACCTGGTTACTTTACAATAGTTTTTTAAACTTATTGTTAGTTACTATAGTAATGTCATAAATATTTTTCTAATACTTAGTCTCATTTTAATCTTTGCGTAAAGCTGAATAAGTATAAGAGACAGGGAATAAATTATAAAATCGAGCACAGCTACATAGTCTTCACTGAAATCGCTTAGTGTCTGGCTTTGTGCGAGCTAAATATGTTCAATATTAGGGTGACAGTGCGGCTTGTGTAATGTGGTTAATATGTTATTGGTATAATATGGCTGACAATGGAGTCTATCACTCTTACCTATTAGATTGGCAGGGCCATCTTTAACTTTTCATGTCAATGTATGTTTCTTATTTTATGATTCCAACTATGTATTACTTAATATTTGCATAATACCAATAATAATAATAATAATGTAATGGGGTTTCTGCAGTGTGACTGATAATTGTGTCTGTAAGTTTGGTAATGGAGTCTGTGCTATGGGATTGTCCAATTGTCTGTCATAGTAACCTGTGCAATATTGTTGTATTTGGAAATTGTGCAATGTGACCTGCAATTAGAGATGCTCACTGACCCCTGTGTTTTCATTTTGTTTTTGGATCTGTATTACCTTCGGGTTTTGGTTTTGGATCTGTTTTTTTTTTTTTAATTGCTAAAATATACTAAAATCACATAATTTTGCTCTTTTTTATCCTACATTATTATTAACCTCAATAACACTAATTTCAAGTAATTTGCAGTCAATTTTGACCACCTCACAGGTCACAATATCATTTTCATACACTTTCAAACAAAGATTGCATCAGTTCTTGCCAGTGATAAGAAGGCCATTGTCATAAGACCAAAAATCCACCTCTTATGTGTGGAATTATTTTTACACAAATCCTGACAACAGTTGTCTAGCCATTTGTAGGGTTTTTAATGCCACACACTCAGTAGAGGTAGGGATCTTAACCATCTAGGATCCTCATCCATGTTACGTAATTTGAAGCGAGTTCATGGAAAACTGTTGGGAAAATCAGAAACTTATGTTAAAAAAATAACAACAAGCAGTCCAGCATCATCTACCTCCCTTCTCTCATCTAGATCCCAGCACCTGCAATCTCCACCCCCAACACCTTCATCATTAATATCCTCACAAGTGATCGGAGTTAATACTGCATCCAAATTGCTAAGGCGAGATAACTCCTCCCCTATCCAGCACTATCCAGAAGAATCCTTGAGCGCTAGGTCCACTGCTGTTGCTCCTGCTGCTGGGGTGGATCTTCAATTCAGAAGAAGACTACTAGTAGTTTACAACAATTGACTGTTAAGCAATCATTTGCTAGAGGAAGAAAGTAAGAAAGCTGTCACCAAGTCGCAAATCGGATCACAGACGCCATGGGGACTATGCAAGTATTAGATCTGCGTCCAATGTCCACTATTAATGCAGTTCATTTTAGACAGTTACTTGAGGTCTTCTGTCCCTATTACCAAATTCCATCATTCCATCATTCATAATCATTCAATAATTATTGGGCTACAAAATGCCATTCTACCCACTGTATATTTAAAAACAGATATGGGGACAAACGGAACTGGGCAAACTAAAGATATATGACTGTGACAGCCCACTAAATTGGTGATTCGCCTTCACCAGCAGGAACAGCAGCAGCATGTACCCAAGTACATCACATTTTTCAGAAGTAGGCTACTCTGTGTATCAGCGGCTTCACTAAAAGGCATACAGCTGACAATTTGTTACAAAAAGTAAGGGATGTCTTTGCAACATGGCTTATCCTGCTTGTACTCTCCTGAGGATATGTGATTTCTGATAACAACACCAATATTTTTAGAGCATTTTACAGCTGGGGGGAATGCCATCACATTTCCTGTTTTGCTCACACAATCAACTTTGTGTTACAGAACTTTTAAAAAATGACAATGAAATGCAGGAGATACTGTTTGTGTCCCAAAAACTTTAGGGTCATTATCGGTATTCTGCAACAGCATGTAGAAGAATGCAACAGCTGCAAGAATACTAGAATTTGAGGGGAATGTACTTTAGTCCAGCGAAGTAGTCACCTGTGAAGAGAGTGCAGACACGGTTAACTTGAGTCAAGTGATTGCCTTAATTATACTTTTTGAGAAGCAGCTAGAGAAATTGGATGAAAGGATGAAATAAAACTTAGCAAATCTGCTGGCTATATTGTAATTGTAGATCTAGGACTTAATTAGCTTTGCCAGTTTCTCTGGCAAACTGCTTCTTGGAAAAAACTTAGCTTTCCCAAGACATCCAGTGGATATGCAGATGAGTCAGCACAACATTTTGACATTTGCTCTGCTTTAAAAGAATTGCCCAAAAATCGTGACAGCTCTGCCATAAAATGAACTACAAATTCCATAAGGAAGGCCATTATCAGCAATTACATCAAAGTACACAGACTTCTGTGATGGTGGATTCCAGCGGGGATGAATTTGTATTGTTTGAGGAAGATGTACACAATGATGAGGGTAAATATGAAATCTAGCTAAGAGAAGGGAGCTACCTGATGCTGGTATGCCTGGTAATATTTTGGGTAGAATGGTATCTTGGCAATTTTATGTTTTATGTTTTTCTACAGTAAACATTCAGCTATTTTTAGAGAGCTTTTCTGTTCTTTTAAAAGGTACAAGCTTATTATTTACATTTTTGTTTCCCTTACTTAAAACCACTATGCACTTGAACATAGGCTTTAGCACATGAGGTAGAGGGATTAGTATCATCGTGACTGGAGAGTGACAACAACAATGTCACCCCTCCTGTTTCTGTAGGAGCTATGGCACTGGAGAATTTTTAAGAACACTGACAGCCCTATTATTACAATTTCTGTCTCAACACTGAACCCTGCCACCGCTCCTGTTTCTGAGTGAGCTATGGAATAATAAAATGTAACTGCAGATTTAGATCAAGCCAGGCAGGTCTATAATTTCTATTTCAGCAAGCACAATTATCAATGGAGCTCTTCTCTTTGTGTGTTACCTATATAACGCAGTAGAATTTGCCTGCAAATTCTACAGACAAGCTTGCTTGTGTTCCTATTCATCAATGACTCTAAGCAATGGAGCACTCGTCTTTTGGTGTATATTAGACCCTACACTTAGCAGTGCAAATTAAGAAAAATAGCCTGCAAGGACTTGTAGATTAGTATTTCAGCAATGACCAAATTACCAAAGCAGCTGTTCTATTTGGATGTATATTAAACTCTACACTTATTAGTGCAAATTCAGAAAAAAGACTGCAAGGACTGGTATATTAGTATTTCAGCAATGATAAATTCAGCAATGGAGCTCTTGTCTTTGGGTGTGTATAACACCCTACACTTTTTGGTGCAAAATCAGAAATAAGCCTGCAAGGACTTGTATATTTGTATTTCAGCAATGACAAAAATAGCAATGGAGTTATTGTCTTTGGGTGTATAGAACACCCTACACTTATTGCTGCAAATTCTAACAAAAAGCCTGCAAGGACTTGTATATCTCTATTTCAGCAAAGAGAAATTCAGCAGTGGAGCTCTGTGCTTTGTCACTCTATCCTACCCCTTCTGTATCCCTCTCTCAAATGGTGCTAGATCGCAGCGGAGGGCAGTATTTATAGATTCCAAAAACACAGAGATCTGACAACATCATGATGATGTTTTG